>NW_025726096.1:0-148840 GCF_021461395.2 Schistocerca americana
AATTGTAACGTTCAGGGCCTTCTAGTGACGATGGAACACTCAAATTGCGTCGAGATTCAATACATCGGCCTGCAGCCGACTTGTCTCCAAGGGTCTGTTGCTGCCTCGGGCACTACATGGTCCTTCTCCTTTGAGTCTAGATTTTCGAATCCGACGCCAAAATGATTGTTAATTGTAACGTTTAGGGCCTCCTAATGACGATGGAACTCTCAAATTGCGTCGAGATTCAATACATCGGCCTCCAGCCGACTTGTCTCCAACGGTCTATTGCTGCCTCGGGCACCTTATGGTCGTTCTCCTGTGAGTCTAGATTTTCGAAACCGACGCAAAAATGATAGTTAATTGTAACGTTCAGGGCCTTGTAATGACGACGGAACACTCAAATTTCGTCAAGATTCAATACATCGGCCTGCAGCCGACTTGTCTCCAAGGGTCAATTGCTGCCTCGGGCACCACATGGTCCTTCTCCTGTGAGTCTAGATTTTCGATTCCGACGCAAAAATGATAGTGAATTGTAACGTTCAGCGCCTCCTAATGACGATAGAAGACTCAAATTGCGTCGAGATTCAATACATCGACCTCCAGTCGACTTGTATCCAAGAGGATATTGCAGTCTCGGGCACTTCATGGTCGTTCTTTTGTAAGTCTAGGTTTTCGAATCCGACGCAAAAATGATAGATAATTGTAACGTTCATGGCCTCCTAATGCCGATGGAACACTCAAATTGCGTCGAGATTCAATACATCGGCCTCCAGCCGACTTGTCTCCAAGGATCTGTTGCTGCCTCGGGCACCTTATGGTCGTTTTCCTGTGAGTCTAGATTTTCGAATCCGACGCAAAAATGATAGTTAATTGTAACGTTCAGGGCCTCCTAATGCCGATGGAACACTCAAATTGCGACGAGATCCAATACATCGGCCCCCAGCCGACTTGCCTCCAAGGGTCTGTTGCTGCCTCGGGCACCTTATCGTCATTCTCTTGTATGTCTAGATTATCGAATCCGACGCAAAAATGATAGTTAATTGTAACGTTCAGGGCCTCCTAATGCCGATGGAACACTCAAATTGCGTCAAGATTCAATACATCGGCCCCCAGCCGACTTGCCTCCAAGGGTCTGTTGCTGCCTCGGGCACCTTATCGTCATTCTCTTGTATGTCTAGATTATCGAATCCGACGCAAAAATGATAGTTAATTGTAACGTTCAGGGCCTCCTAATGCCGATGGATCTCTCAAATTGCGTCGAGATCCAATACATCGGCCCCCAGCCGACTTGCCTCCAAGGGTCTGTTGCTGCCTCGGGCACCTTATCGTCATTCTCTTGTATGTCTAGATTATCGAATCCCACGCAAAAATGATAGTTAATTGTAACGTTCAGGGCCTCCTAATGCCGATGGAACTCTCAAATTGCGTCGAGATTCAATACATCGGCCTCCAGCCGACTTGTCTCCAAGGGGATATCGCTGCCTCGGGCACCACATGGTCCGTCTCCGACGAGTCTAGATTTTCGAATCCGACGCAAAAATGATAGTTAATTGTAACGTTTAGGGCCTCCTAATGACGATGGAACACTCAAATTGCGTCGAGATTCAATACATCGGCCTCCAGCCGACTTGTCTCCATGGGTCTGTTGCTGCCTCGGGCACCTTATGGTCGTTTTCCTGTGAGTCTAGATTTTCGAATCCGACGCAAAAATGATAGTTAATTGTAACGTTCAGGGCCTCCTAATGCCGATGGAGCACTCAAATTGCGTCGAGATCCAATACATCGGCCTCCACCGACTTGTCTCCAAGGCTCTGTTGCTGCCTCGGGCACCTTATGGTCATTGTCTTGTATGTCTAGATTATCGAATCCCACGCAAAAATGATAGTTAATTGTAACGTTTAGGGCCTCCTAATGACGATGGAACTCTCAGATTGCGTCGAGATTCAATACATCGGACTCCAGCCGACTTGTCTCCAAGGGTCTGTTGCTGCCTCGGGCACCTTATGGTCGTTCTCTTGTTAGTCTAGATTATGGAATCCGACGCAAAAATGATAGTTAATTGTAACGTTCAGGGCCTTGTAGAGACGATGGAACACTCAAATTGAGTCGAGATGCTATCCATCAGCCTGCAGCCGACTTGACTCCAAGGGTCTATTGCTGCCTCGGGCACCACATGGTCCTTCTCCTGTGAGCCTAGATTTTCGAATCCGACGCAAAAATGATAGTGAATTGTAACGTTTAGGGCCTCCTAATGACGATGGAACTCTCAAATTGCGTCGAGATTCAATACATCGGCCTCCAGCCGACTTGTCTCCAAGGGGATATCGCTGCCTCGGGCACCACATGGTCCGTCTCCGGTGAGTCTAGATTTTCGAATCCGACGCAAAAATGATAGTTAATTGTAACGTTCAGGGCCTCCTAATGACGATGGAACTCTCAAATTGCGTCGAGATTCAATACATCGTCCTCCAGCCGACTTGTCTCCAAGGGTCTATTGCTGCCTCGGGCACCTTATGGTCGTTCTTATGTAAGTCTAGATTTTCGAATCCGACGCAAAAATGATAGTTAATTGTAACGTTCATGGCCTCCTAATGCCGATGGAACACTCAAATTGCGTCGAGATTCAATACATCGGCCTCCAGCCGACTTGTCTCCAAGGGTCTGTTGCTGCCTCTGGCAATTTATGGTCGTTCTCTTGTAAGTCTAAATTATCGAATCCGACGCAAAAATGATAGTTAATTGTAACGTTTAGGGCCGCCTAATGACGATGGAACACTCAAATTGCGTCGAGATTCAATACATCGGCCTCCAGCCGACTTGTCTCCAAGGGTCTATTGCTGCCTCGGGCACCTTATGGTCGTTCTCCTGTGAGTCTAGATTTTCAAATCCGACGCAAAAATGATTGTTAATTGTAACGTTCAGGGCCTCCTAATGACGATGGAACTCTCAAATTGCGTCGAGATTCAATACATCGGCCTCCAGCCGACTTGTCTCCAAGGGGATGTCGCTGCCTCGGGCACCACATGGTCCGTCTCCGACGAGTCTAGATTTTCGAATCCGACGCAAAGATGATAGTTAATTGTAACGTTCAGGGCCTCCTAATGCCGATGGAACACTCAAATTGCGTCGAGATTCAATACATCGGCCTCCAGCCGACTTGTCTCCAAGGGTCTATTGCTGACTCGGGCACCTTAATGGTCGTTCTCCTGTGAGTCTAGATTTTCGAATTCGACGCAAAAATGATAGTTAATTGTAACGTTCAGGGCCTTATAATGACGATGGAACACTCAAATTGCGTCGAGATTCAATACATCGGCTTGCAGCCGACTTTTCTCCAAGGGTCTATTGCTGCCTCGAGCACCATATGGTCCTGCTCCTGCGAGTCTAGATTTTCGAATCCGACGCAAAAATGATAGTTAATTGTAACGTTTAGGGCCTCCTAATGACGATGGAACACTCAAATTGCGTCGAGATTCAATACATCGGCCTCCAGCCGACTTGTCTCCATGGGTCTGTTGGTGCCTCGGGCACCTTATGGTCGTTTTCCTGTGAGTCTAGATTTTCGAATCCGACGCAAAAGTGATAGTTAATTGCAACGTTCAGGGCCTCCTAATGCCGATGGAGCACTCAAATTGCGTCGAGATCCAATACATCGGCCTCCAGCCGACTTGTCTCCAAGGGTCTGTTGCTGCCTCGGGCACCTTATGGTCATTCTCTTGTAAGTCTAGATTATCGAATCCCACGCAAAAATGATAGTTAATTGTAACGTTTTGGGCCTCCTAATGACGATGGAACTCTCAGATTGCGTCGAGATTCAATACATCGGCCTCCAGCCGACTTGTCTCCAAGGGTGTGTTGCTGCCTCGGGCACCTTATGGTCGTTCTCTTGTTAGTCTAGATTATGGAATCCGACGCAAAAATGATAGTTAATTGTAACGTTCAGGGCCTTGTAGTGACGATGGAACACTCAAATTGAGTCGAGATTCTATACATCAGCCTTCAGCCGGCTTGACTCCAAGGGTCTATTGCTGCCTCGGGCACCACATGGTCCAACTCCTGTGAGTCTAGATTTTCGAATCCGACGCAAAAATGATAGTGAATTGTAACGTTTAGGGCCTCCTAATGACGATGGAACTCTCAAATTGCGTCGAGATTCAATACATCGGCCTCCAGCCGACTTGTCTCCAAGGGGATATCGCTGCCTCGGGCACCACATGGTCCGTCTCCGGTGAGTCTAGATTTTCGAATCCGACGCAAAAATGATAGTTAATTGTAACGTTCAGGGCCTCCTAATGCCGATGGAACACTCAAATTGCGTCGAGATTCAATACATCGGCCTCCAGCCGACTTGTCTCCAAGGGTCTATTGCTGCCTCGGGCACCTTATGGTCGTTCTCCTGTGAGTCTAGATTTTCGAATCCGACGCAAAAATGATTGTTAAGTGTAACGTTCAGGGCCTTGTAATGACGACGGAACACTCAAATTGCGTCAAGATTCAATACATCGGCCTGCAGCCGACTTGTCTCCAAGGGTCAATTGCTGCCTCGGGCACCACATGATTCTTCTCCTGTGAGTCTAGATTTTTGAATCCGACGCAAAAATGATAGTGAATTGTAACGTTCAGCGCCTCCTAATGACGATAGAAGACTCAAATTGCGTCGAGATCAATACATCGACCTCCAATCGACTTGTATCCAAGAGGATATTGCAGTCTCGGGCACCTCATGGTCGTTCTCTTGTAAGTCTAGATTTTCGAATCCGACGCAAAAAGGATAGTTAATTGTAACGTTCAGGGCCTCCTAATGACGATGGAACACTCAAATTGCGTCGAGATTCAATACATCGGCCTCCAGCCGTCTTGTCTCCGAGGGTCTGTTGCTGCCTCAGGCACCTCATGGTCTTTCTCCTGTGAGTCTAGATTTTCGAATCCGACGCAACAATGATAGTTAATTGTAACGTTCAGGGCCTTCTAGTGACGATGGAACACTCAAATTGCGTCGAGATTCAATACATCGGCCTGCAGCCGACTTGTCTCCAAGGGTCTGTTGCTGCCTCGGGCACCACATGGTCCTTCTCCTGTGAGTCTAGGTTTTCGAATCCGACGCAAAAATGATTGTTAATTGTAACGTTCAGGGCCTCCTAATGATGATGGAACTCTCAAATTGCGTCGAGATTCAATACATCGGCCTCCAGCCGACTTGTCTCCAAGGGGATATCGCTGCCTCGGGCAGTACATGGTCCGTCTCCGGTGAGTCTAGATTTTCGAATCCGACGCAAAAATGATAGTTAATCGTAACGTTCAGGGCCTCCTAATGCCGATGGAACACTCATATTGCGTCGAGATTCAACACATCGGCCTCCAGCCGACTTGTCTCCAAGGGTCTATTGCTGCCTCGGGCACCTTATGGTCGTTCTCCTGTGAGTCTAGATTTTCGAATCCGACGCAAAAATGATAGTTAATTGTAACGTTCAGGGCCTTGTAATGACGATGGAGCACTCAAATTGCGTCGAGATTCAATACATCGGCCTGCAGCCGACTTGTCTCCAAGGGTCTATTGCTGCCTCGGGCACCTTATGGTCGTTCTCCTGTGAGTCTAGATTTTCGAATCCGACGCAAAAATGATAGTTAATTGTAACGTTCAGGGCCTTGTAATGACGATGGAGCACTCAAATTGCGTCGAGATTCGATACATCGACCTCCAGTCGACTTGTATCCAAGAGGATATTGCAGTCTCGGGCACCTCATGGTCGTTCTCTTGTAAGTCTAGATTTTCGAATCCGACGCAAAAATGATAGTTAATTGTAACGTTCAGGGCCTCCTAATGACGATGGAACTCTCAAATTGCGTCGAGATTCAATACATCGTCCTCCAGCCGACTTGTCTCCAAGGGTCTATTGCTGCCTCGGGCACCTTATGGTCGTTCTTATGTAAGTCTAGATTTTCGAATCCGACGCAAAAATGATAGTTAATTGTAACGTTCATGGCCTCCTAATGCCGATGGAACACTCAAATTGCGTCGAGATTCAATACATCGGCCTCCAGCCGACTTGTCTCCAAGGGTCTGTTGCTGCCTCTGGCACCTTATGGTCGTTCTCTTGTAAGTCTAAATTATCGAATCCGACGCAAAAATGATAGTTAATTGTAACGTTTAGGGCCGCCTAATGACGATGGAACACTCAAATTGCGTCGAGATTCAATACATCGTCCTCCAGCCGACTTGTCTCCAAGGGTCTATTGCTGCCTCGGGCACCTTATGGTCGTTCTCCTGTGAGTCTAGATTTTCGAATCCGACGCAAAAATGATTGTTAATTGTAACGTTCATGGCCTCCTAATGCCGATGGAACACTCAAATTGCGTCGAGATTCAATACACCGGCCTCCAGCCGACTTGTCTCCAAGGGTCTATTGCTGCCTCGGGCACCTTATGGTCGTTCTCCTGTGACTCTAGATTTTCGAATCCGACGCAAAAATGATTGTTAATTGTAACGTTCAGGGCCTCCTAATGACGATGGAACTCTCAAATTGCGTCGAGATTCAATACATCGGCCTCCAGCCGACTTGTCTCCAAGGGGATGTCGCTGCCTCGGGCACCACATGGTCCGTCTCCGACGAGTCTAGATTTTCGAATCCGACGCAAAAATGATAGTTAATTGTAACGTTCAGGGCCTCCTAATGCCGATGGAACACTCAAATTGCGTCGAGATTCAATACATCGGCCTCCAGCCGACTTGTCTCCAAGGGGATATCGCTGCCTCGGGCACCACATGGTCCGTCTCCGACGAGTCTAGATTTTCGAATCCGACGCAAAAATGATAGTTAATTATAACGTTCATGGCCTCCTAATGCCGATGGAACACTCAAATTGCGTCGAGATTCAATACATCGGCCTCCAGCCGACTTGTCTCCAAGGGTCTGTTGCTGCCTCGGGCACCTTATGGTCGTTCTCTTGTAAGTCTAGATTATCGAATCCGACGCAAAAATGATAGTTAATTGTAACGTTTAGGGCCTCCTAATGACGATGGAACTCTCAGATTGCGTCGAGATTCAATACATCGGCCTCCAGCTGACTTGTCTCCAAGGGGATATCGCTGCCTCGGGCACCACATGGTCCGTCTCCGACGAGTCTAGATTTTCGAATCCGACGCAAAAATGATAGTTAATTGTAACGTTCAGGGCCTTGTAATGACGATGGAACACTCAAATTGCGTCGAGATTCAATACATCGGCCTGCAGCCGCCTTGTCTCCAAGGGTCTATTGCTGCCTCGGCCACCACATGGTCCTTCTCCTGTGAGTCTAGATTTTCGAACCCGACGCAAAACTGATAGTGAATTGTAACGTTTAGGGCCTCCTAATGACGATGGAACACTCAAATTGCGTCGAGATTCAATACATCGGCCTCCAGCCGACTTGTCTCCAAGGGTCTGTTGCTGCCTCAGGCACCTCATGGTCTTTCTCCTGTGAGTCTAGATTTTCGAATCCGACGCAAAAATGATAGTTAATTGTAACGTTCAGGGCCTTCTAGTGACGATGGAACACTCAAATTGCGTCGAGATTCAATACATCGGCCTGCAGCCGACTTGTCTCCAAGGGTCTGTTGCTGCCTCGGGCACCACATGGTCCTTCTCCTGTGAGTCTAGGTTTTCGAATCCGACGCAAAAATGATTGTTAATTGTAACGTTCAGGGCCTCCTAATGACGATGGAACTCTCAAATTGCGTCGAGATTCAATACATCGGCCTCCAGCCGACTTGTCTCCAAGGGGATATCGCTGCCTCGGGCAGTACATGGTCCGTCTCCGGTGAGTCTAGATTTTCGAATCCGACGCAAAAATGATAGTTAATCGTAACGTTCAGGGCCTCCTAATGCCGATGGAACACTCATATTGCGTCGAGATTCAACACATCGGCCTCCAGCCGACTTGTCTCCAAGGGTCTATTGCTGCCTCGGGCACCTTATGGTCGTTCTCCTGTGAGTCTAGATTTTCGAATCCGACGCAAAAATGATAGTTAATTGTAACGTTCAGGGCCTTGTAATGACGATGGAGCACTCAAATTGCGTCGAGATTCAATACATCGGCCTGCAGCCGACTTGTCTCCAAGGGTCTATTGCTGCCTCGGGCACCACATGGTCCTTCTCCTGTGAGTCAAGATTTTCGAATCCGACGCAAAAATGATAGTTAATTGTAACGTTCAGGGCCTCCTAATGCCGATGGAACACTCAAATTGCGACGAGATCCAATACATCGGCCCCCAGCCGACTTGCCTCCAAGGGTCTGTTGCTGCCTCGGGCACCTTATCGTCATTCTCTTGTATGTCTAGATTATCGAATCCCACGCAAAAATTATAGTTAATTGTAACGTTCAGGGCCTCCTAATGCCGATGGAACACTCAAATTGCGTCGAGATTCAATACATCGGCCTCCAGCCGACTTGTCTCCAAGGGTCTATTGCTGCCACGGGCACCTTATGGTCGTTCTCCTGTGAGTCTAGATTTTCGAATCCGACGCAAAAATGATAGTTAATTGTAACGTTCAGGGCCTTGTAATGACGACGGAACACTCAAATTGCGTCAAGATTCAATACATCGGCCTGCAGCCGACTTGTTTCCAAGGGTCAATTGCTGCCTCGGGCACCACATGGTTCTTCTCCTGTGAGTCTAGATTTTTGAATCCGACGCAAAAATGATAGTGAATTGTAACGTTCAGCGCCTCCTAATGACGATAGAAGACTCAAATTGCGTCGAGATTCAATACATCGACCTCCAGTCGACTTGTATCCAAGAGGATATTGCATTCTCGGGCACCTCATGGTCGTTCTCTTGTAAGTCTAGATTTTCGAATCCGACGCAAAAATGATAGTTAATTGTAACGTTCAGGGCCTCCTAATGACGATGGAACTCTCAAATTGCGTCGAGATTCAATACATCGTCCTCCAGCCGACTTGTCTCCAAGGGTCTATTGCTGCCTCGGGCACCTTATGGTCGTTCTTATGTAAGTCTAGATTTTCGAATCCGACGCAAAAATGATAGTTAATTGTAACGTTCATGGCCTCCTAATGCCGATGGAACACTCAAATTGCGTCGAGATTCAATACATCGGCCTCCAGCCGACTTGTCTCCAAGGGTCTGTTGCTGCCTCTGGCACCTTATGGTCGTTCTCTTGTAAGTCTAAATTATCGAATCCGACGCAAAAATGATAGTTAATTGTAACGTTTAGGGCCGCCTAATGACGATGGAACACTCAAATTGCGTCGAGATTCAATACATCGTCCTCCAGCCGACTTGTCTCCAAGGGTCTATTGCTGCCTCGGGCACCTTATGGTCGTTCTCCTGTGAGTCTAGATTTTCGAATCCGACGCAAAAATGATTGTTAATTGTAACGTTCATGGCCTCCTAATGCCGATGGAACACTCAAATTGCGTCGAGATTCAATACATCGGCCTCCAGCCGACTTGTCTCCAAGGGTCTATTGCTGCCTCGGGCACCTTATGGTCGTTCTCCTGTGACTCTAGATTTTCGAATCCGACGCAAAAATGATTGTTAATTGTAACGTTCAGGGCCTCCTAATGACGATGGAACTCTCAAATTGCGTCGAGATTCAATACATCGGCCTCCAGCCGACTTGTCTCCAAGGGGATGTCGCTGCCTCGGGCACCACATGGTCCGTCTCCGACGAGTCTAGATTTTCGAATCCGACGCAAAAATGATAGTTAATTGTAACGTTCAGGGCCTCCTAATGCCGATGGAACACTCAAATTGCGTCGAGATTCAATACATCGGCCTCCAGCCGACTTGTCTCCAAGGGTCTATTGCTGACTCGGGCACCTTATGGTCGTTCTCCTGTGAGTCTAGATTTTCGAATCCGACGCAAAAATGATTGTTAATTGTAACGTTCAGGGCCTCCTAATGACGATGGAACTCTCAAATTGCGTCGAGATTCAATACATCGGCCTCCAGCCGACTTGTCTCCAAGGGGATATCGCTGCCTCGGGCACCACATGGTCCGTCTCCGATGAGTCTAGATTTTCGAATCCGACGCAAAAATGATAGTTAATTGTAATGTTCAGGGCCTCCTAATGCCGATGGAACACCCAAATTGCGTCGAGATTCAATACATCGACCTCCAGTCGACTTGTATCAAAAGGATATTGCAGTCTCGGGCACCTCATGGTCGTTCTCTTGTAAGTCTAGATTTTCGAATCCGACGCAAAAATGATAGTTAATTGTAACGTTCAGGGCCTCCTAATGCCGATGGAACTCTCAAATTGCGTCGAGATCCAATACATCGGCCCCCAGCCGTCTTGCCTCCAAGGGTCTGTTGCTGCCTCGGGCACCTTATCGTCATTCTCTTGTATGTCTAGATTATCGAATCCCACGCAAAAATGATAGTTAATTGTAACGTTCAGGGCCTCCTAATGCCGATGGAACTCTCAAATTGCGTCGAGATTCAATACATCGGCCTCCAGCCGACTTGTCTCCAAGGGGATATCGCTGCCTCGGGCACCACATGGTCTGTCTCCGACGAGTCTAGATTTTCGAATCCGACGCAAAAATGATAGTTAATTGTAACGTTTAGGGCCTCCTAATGACGATGGAACACTCAAATTGCGTCGAGATTCAATACATCGGCCTCCAGCCGACTTGTCTCCATGGGTCTGTTGCTGCCTCGGGCACCTTATGGTCGTTTTCCTGTGAGTCTAGATTTTCGAATCCGACGCAAAAATGATAGTTAATTGTAACGTACAGGGCCTCCTAATGCCGATGGAGCACTCAAATTGCGTCGAGATCCAATACATCGGCCTCCACCGACTTGTCTCCAAGGCTCTGTTGCTGCCTCGGGCACCTTATGGTCATTCTCTTGTATGTCTAGATTATCGAATCCCACGCAAAAATGATAGTTAATTGTAACGTTTAGGGCCTCCTAATGACGATGGAACTCTCAGATTGCGTCGAGATTCAATACATCGGCCTCCAGCCGACTTGTCTCCAAGGGTCTGTTGCTGCCTCGGGCACCTTATGGTCGTTCTCCCTTTAGTCTAGATTATGGAATCCGACGCAAAAATGATAGTTAATTGTAACGTTCAGGGCCATGTAGAGACGATGGAACACTCAAATTGAGTCGAGATGCTATCCATCAGCCTGCAGCCGACTCGACTCCAAGGGTCTATTGCTGCCTCGGGCACCACATGGTCCTTCTCCTGTGAGTCTAGATTTTCGAATCCGACGCAAAAATGATAGTGAATTGTAACGTTTAGGGCCTCCTAATGACGATGGAACTCTCAAATTGCGTCGAGATTCAGTACATCGGCCTCCAGCCGACTTGTCTCCAAGGGGATATCGCTGCCTCGGGCACCACATGGTCCGTCTCCGGTGAGTCTAGATTTTCAAATCCGACGCAAAAATGATAGTTAATTGTAACGTTCAGGGCCTCCTAATGCCGATGGAACACTCAGATTGCGTCGAGATTCAATACATCGGCCTCCAGCCGACTTGTCTCCAAGGGTCTATTGCTGCCTCGGGCACCTTATGGTCGTTCTCCTGTGAGTCTAGATTTTCGAATCCGACGCAAAAATGATAGTTAATTGTAACGTTCAGGGCCTTGTAATGACGATGGAACACTCAAATTGCGTCAAGATTCAATACATCGGCCTGCAGCCGACTTGTCTCCAAGGGTCAATTGCTGCCTCGGGCACCACATGGTTCTTCTCCTGTGAGTCTAGATTTTTGAATCCGACGCAAAAATGATAGTGAATTGTAACGTTCAGCGCCTCCTAATGACGATAGAAGACTCAAATTGCGTCGAGATTCAATACATCGACCTCCAGTCGACTTGTATCCAAGAGGATATTGCAGTCTCGGGCACCTCATGGTCGTTCTCTTGTAAGTCTAGATTTTCGAATCCGACGCAAAAATGATAGTTAATTGTAACGTTCAGGGCCTCCTAATGACGATGGAACTCTCAAATTGCGTCGAGATTCAATACATCGTCCTCCAGCCGACTTGTCTCCAAGGGTCTATTGCTGCCTCGGGCACCTTATGGTCGTTCTTATGTAACTCTAGATTTTCGAATCCGACGCAAAAATGATAGTTAATTGTAACGTTCATGGCCTCCTAATGCCGATGGAACACTCAAATTGCGTCGAGATTCAATACATCGGCCTCCAGCCGACTTGTCTCCAAGGGTCTGTTGCTGCCTCTGGCACCTTATGGTCGTTCTCTTGTAAGTCTAAATTATCGAATCCGACGCAAAAATGATAGTTAATTGTAACGTTTAGGGCCGCCTAATGACGATGGAACACTCAAATTGCGTCGAGATTCAATACATCGTCCTCCAGCCGACTTGTCTCCAAGGGTCTATTGCTGCCTCGGGCACCTTATGGTCGTTCTCCTGTGAGTCTAGATTTTCGAATCCGACGCAAAAATGATTGCTAATTGTAACGTTCATGGCCTCCTAATGCCGATGGAACACTCAAATTGCGTCGAGATTCAATACATCGGCCTCCAGCCGACTTGTCTCCAAGGGTCTATTGCTGCCTCGGGCACCTAATGGTCGTTCTCCTGTGAGTCTAGATTTTCGAATCCGACGCAAAAATGATTGTTAATTGTAACGTTCAGGGCCTCCTAATGACGATGGAACTCTCAAATTGTGTCGAGATTCAATACATCGGCTTGCAGCCGACTTGTCTCCAAGGGTCTATTGCTGCCTCGGGCACCATATGGTCCTGCTCCTGCGAGTCTAGATTTTCGAATCCGACGCAAAAATGATACTTAATTGTAACGTTTAGGGCCTCCTAATGACGATGGAACACTCAAATTGCGTCGAGATTCAATACATCGGCCTCCAGCCGACTTGTCTCCAAGGGTCTGTTGCTGCCTCGGGCACGTTATGGTCATTCTCTTGTAAGTCTAGATTATCGAATCCCACGCAAAAATGATAGTTAATTGTAACGTTTAGGGCCTCCTAATGACGATGGAACTCTCAGATTGCGTCGAGATTCAATACATCGGCCTCCAGCCGACTTGTCTCCAAGGGTGTGTTGCTGCCTCGGGCACCTTATGGTCGTTCTCTTGTTAGTCTAGATTATGGAATCCGACGCAAAAATGATAGTTAATTGTAACGTTCAGGGCCTTGTAGTGACGATGGAACACTCAAATTGAGTCGAGATTCTATACATCAGCCTGCAGCCGGCTTGACTCCAAGGGTCTATTGCTGCCTCGGGCACCACATGGTCCTTCTCCTGTGAGTCTAGATTTTCGAATCCGACGCAAAAATGATAGTGAATTGTAACGTTTAGGCCCTCCTAATGACGATGGAACTCTCAAATTGCGTCGAGATTCAATACATCGGCCTCCAGCCGACTTGTCTCCAAGGGGATATCGCTGCCTCGGGCACCACATGGTCCGTCTCCGGTGAGTCTAGATTTTCGAATCCGACGCAAAAATGATAGTTAATTGTAACGTTCAGGGCCTCCTAATGACGATAGAAGACTCAAATTGCGTCGAGATTCAATACATCGACCTCCAATCGACTTGTATCCAAGAGGATATTGCAGTCTCGGGCACCTCATGGTCGTTCTCTTGTAAGTCTAGATTTTCGAATCCGACGCAAAAATGATAGTTAATTGTAACGTTTAGGGCCTCCTAATGACGATGGAACTCTCAAATTGGGTCGAGATTCAATACATCGTCCTCCAGCCGACTTGTCTCCAAGGGTCTATTTCTGCCTCGGGCACCTTATGGTCGTTCCTATGTAAGACTAGATTTTCGAATCCGACGCAAAAATGATAGTTAATTGTAACGTTCATGGCCTCCTAATGCGATGGAACACTCAAATTGCGTCGAGATTCAATACATCGGCCTCCAGCCGACTTGTCTCCAAGGGTCTGCTGCTGCCTCTGGCACCTTATGGTCGTTCTCTTGTAAGTCTAAATTATCGAATCCGACGCAAAAATGATAGTTAATTGTAACGTTTAGGGCCGCCTAATGACGATGGAACACTCAAATTGCGTCGAGATTCAATACATCGTCCTCCAGCCGACTTGTCTCCAAGGGTCTATTGCTGCCTCGGGCACCTTATGGTCGTTCTCCTGTGTGTCTAGATTTTCGAATCCGACGCAAAAATGATTGTTAATTGTAACGTTCAGGGCCTCCTAATGACGATGGAACTCTCAAATTGCGTCGAGATTCAATACATCGGCCTCCAGCCGACTTGTCTCCAAGGGGATATCGCTGCCTCGGGCACTACATGGTCCGTCTCCGGTGAGTCTAGATTTTCGAATCCGACGCAAAAATGATAGTTAATTGTAATGTTCAGGGCCTCGTAATGCCGATGGAACACCCAAATTGCGTCGAGATTCAATACATCGGCCTCCAGCCGACTTGTCTCCAAGGGTCTATTGCTGCCTCGGGCACCTTATGGTCGTTCCCCTGTGAGTCTAGATTTTCGAATACGACGCAAAAATGATAGTTAATTGTAACGTTCAGGGCCTTGTAATGACGATGGAACACTCAAATTGCGTCGAGATTCAATACATCGGCCTGCAGCCGCCTTGTCTCCAAGGGTCTATTGCTGCCTCGGGCACCACATGGTCCTTCTCCTGTGAGTCTAGATTTTCGAACCCGACGCAAAACTGATAGTGAATTGTAACGTTTAGGGCCTCCTAATGACGATGGAACACTCAAATTGCGTCGAGATTCAATACATCTTGTCTCCAAGGGTCTATTGCTGCCTCGGGCACCACGTGGTCATTCTCCTGTGAGTCTAGATTTTCGAATCCGACGCAAAAATGATAGTTAATTGTAACGTTCAGGGCCTTGTAGTGACGATGGAACACTCAAATTGCGTGGAGATTCAATACATCGGCCTGCAGCCGACTAGTCTCCAAGGGTCTGTTGCTGCCTCGGGCACCACATGGTCCTTCTCCTGTGAGTCTAGATTTTCGAATCCGACGCAAAAACGATAGTGAATTGTAACGTTTAGGGCCTCCTAATGACGATGGAACACTCAAATTGCGTCGAGATCCAATACATCGGCCTCCAGCCGACTTGTCTCCAAGGGTCAATTGCTGCCTCGGGCACCACATGGTTCTTCTCCTGTGAGTCTAGATTTTTGAATCCGACGCAAAAATGATAGTGAATTGTAACGTTCAGCGCCTCCTAATGACGATAGAAGACTCAAATTGCGTCGAGATTCAATACATCGAACTCCAATCGACTTGTATCCAAGAGGATATTGCAGTCTCGGGCACCTCATGGTCGTTCTCTTGTAAGTCTAGATTTTCGAATCCGACGCAAAAATGATAGTTAATTGTAACGTTCAGGGCCTCCTAATGACGATGGAACTCTCAGATTGCGTCGAGATTCAATACATCGGCCTCCAGCCGACTTGTCTCCAAGGGTGTGTTGCTGCCTCGGGCACCTTATGGTCGTTCTCTTGTTAGTCTAGATTATGGAATCCGACGCAAAAATGACTGTTAATTGTAACGTTCAGGGCCTTGTAATGACGACGGAACACTCAAATTGCGTCAAGATTCAATACATCGGCCTGCAGCCGACTTGTCTCCAAGGGTCAATTGCTGCCTCGGGCACCACATGGTTCTTCTCCTGTGAGTCTAGATTTTTGAATCCGACGCAAAAATGATAGTGAATTGTAACGTTCAGCGCCTCCTAATGACGATAGAAGACTCAAATTGCGTCGAGATTCAATACATCGACCTCCAATCGACTTGTATCCAAGAGGATATTGCAGCCTCGGGCACCTCATGGTCGTTCTCTTGTAAGTCTAGATTTTCGAATCCGACGCGAAAATGATAGTTAATTGTAACGTTCAGGGCCTCCTAATGACGATGGAACTCTCAAATTGGGTCGAGATTCAATACATCGTCCTCCAGCCGACTTGTCTCCAAGGGTCTATTGGTGCCTCGGGCTCCTTATGGTCGTTCTTATGTATGTCTAGATTTTCGAATCCGACGCAAAAATGATAGTTAATTGTAACGTTCATGGCCTCCTAATGCCGATGGAACACTCAAATTGCGTCGAGATTCAATACATCGGCCTCCAGCCGACTTGTCTCCAAGGGTCTGTTGCTGCCTCTGGCACCTTATGGTCGTTCTCTTGTAAGTCTAAATTATCGAATCCGACGCAAAAATGATAGTTAATTGTAACGTTTAGGGCCGCCTAATGACGATGGAACACTCAAATTGCGTCGAGATTCAATACATCGTCCTCCAGCCGACTTGTCTCCAAGGGGAAATCGCTGCCTCGGGCACCACATGGTCCGTCTCCGGTGAGTCTAGATTTTCGAATCCGACGCAAAAATGATAGTTAATTGTAATGTTCAGGGCCTCCTAATGCCGATGGAACACCCAAATTGCGTCGAGATTCAATACATCGACCTCCAGTCGACTTGTATCAAAAGGATATTGCAGTCTCGGGCACCTCATGGTCGTTCTCTTGTAAGTCTAGATTTTCGAATCCGACGCAAAAATGATAGTTAATTGTAACGTTCAGGGCCTCCTAATGCCGATGGAACTCTCAAATTGCGTCGAGATCCAATACATCGGCCCCCAGCCGACTTGCCTCCAAGAGTCTGTTGCTGCCTCGGGCACCTTATCGTCATTCTCTTGTATGTCTAGATTATCGAATCCCACGCAAAAATGATAGTTAATTGTAACGTTCAGGGCCTCCTAATGCCGATGGAACTCTCAAATTGCGTCGAGATTCAATACATCGGCCTCCAGCCGACTTGTCTCCAAGGGGATATCGCTGCCTTGGGCACCACATGGTCCGTCTCCGACGAGTCTAGATTTTCGAATCCGACGCAAAAATGATAGTTAATTGTAACGTTTAGGGCCTCCTAATGACGATGGAACACTCAAATTGCGTCGAGATTCAATACATCGGCCTCCAGCCGACTTGTCTCCATGGGTCTGTTGCTGCCTCGGGCACCTTATGGTCGTTTTCCTGTGAGTCTAGATTTTCGAATCCGACGCAAAAATGATAGTTAATTGTAACGTTCAGGGCCTCCTAATGCCGATGGAGCACTCAAATTGCGTCGAGATCCAATACATCGGCCGCCAGCCGACTTGTCTCCAAGGGTCTGTTGCTGCCTCGGGCACCTTATGGTCATTCTCTTGTATGTCTAGATTATCGAATCCCACGCAAAAATGATAGTTAATTGTAACGTTTAGGGCCTCCTAATGACGATGGAACTCTCAGATTGCGTCGAGATTCAATACATCATCCTCCAGCCGACTTGTCTCCAAGGGTCTGTTGCTGCCTCGGGCACCTTATGGTCGTTCTCTTGTTAGTCTAGATTATGGAATCCGACGCAAAAATGATAGTTAATTGTAACGTTCAGGGCCTTGTAGAGACGATGGAACACTCAAATTGAGTCGAGATGCTATCCATCAGCCTGCAGCCGACTTGACTCCAAGGGTCTATTGCTGCCTCGGGCACCACATGGTCCTTCTCCTGTGAGTCTAGATTTTCGAATCCGACGCAAAAATGATAGTGAATTGTAACGTTTAGGGCCTCCTAATGACGATGGAACTCTCAAATTGCGTCGAGATTCAATACATCGGCCTCCAGCCGACTTGTCTCCAAGGGTCTATTGCTGCCTCGGGCACCTTATGGTCGTTCTCCTGTGAGTCTAGATTTTCGAATCCGACGCAAAAATGATAGTTAATTGTAACGTTCAGGGCCTTGTAATGACGATGGAACACTCAAATTGCGTCAAGATTCAATACATCGGCCTGCAGCCGACTTGTCTCCAAGGGTCAATTGCTGCCTCGGGCACCACATGGTTCTTCTCCTGTGAGTCTAGATTTTTGAATCCGACGCAAAAATGATAGTGAATTGTAACGTTCAGCGCCTCCTAATGACGATAGAAGACTCAAATTGCGTCGAGATTCAATACATCGACCTCCAGTCGACTTGTATCCAAGAGGATATTGCAGTCTCGGGCACCTCATGGTCGTTCTCTTGTAAGTCTAGATTTTCGAATCCGACGCAAAAATGATAGTTAATTGTAACGTTCATGGCCTCCTAATGCCGATGGAACACTCAAATTACGTCAAGATTCAATACATCGGCCTCCAGCCGACTTGTCTCCAAGGGTCTCTTGCTGCCTCTGGCACCTTATGGTCGTTCTCTTGTAAGTCTAAATTATCGAATCCGACGCAAAAATGATAGTTAATTGTAACGTTTAGGGCCGCCTAATGACGATGGAACACTCAAATTGCGTCGAGATTCAATACATCGTCCTCCAGCCGACTTGTCTCCAAGGGTCTATTGCTGCCTCGGGCACCTTATGGTCGTTCTCCTGTGAGTCTAGATTTTCGAATCCGACGCAAAAATGATTGTTAATTGTAACGTTCATGGCCTCCTAATGCCGATGGAACACTCAAATTGCGTCGAGATTCAATACATCGGCCTCCAGCCGACTTGTCTCCAAGGGTCTATTGCTGCCTCGGGCACCTTATGGTCGTTCTCCTGTGAGTCTAGATTTTCGAATCCGACGCAAAAATGATTGTTAATTGTAACGTTCAGGGCCTCCTAATGACGATGGAACTCTCAAATTGCGTCGAGATTCAATACATCGGCCTCCAGCCGACTTGTCTCCAAGGGGATGTCGCTGCCTCGGGCACCACATGGTCCGTCTCCGACGAGTCTAGATTTTCGAATCCGACGCAAAAATGATAGTTAATTGTAACGTTCATTGCCTCCTAATGCCGATGGAACACTCAAATTGCGTCGAGATTCAATACATCGGCCTCCAGCCGACTTGTCTCCAAGGGTCTATTGCTGACTCGGGCACCTTATGGTCGTTCTCCTGTGAGTCTAGATTTTCGAATTCGACGCAAAAATGATAGTTAGTTGTAACGTTCAGGGCCTTGTAATGACGATGGAACACTCAAATTGCGTCGAGATTCAATTCATCGGCTTGCAGCCGACTTGTCTCCAAGGGTCTATTGCTGCCTCGGGCACCATATGGTCCTGCTCCTGCGAGTCTAGATTTTCGAATCCGACGCAAAAATGATAGTTAATTGTAACGTTTAGGGCCTCCTAATGACGATGAAACACTCAAATTGCGTCGAGATTCAATACATCGGCTTCCAGCCGACTTGTCTCCAAGGGTCTGTTGCTGCCTCGGGCACCTTATGGTCATTCTCTTGTAAGTCTAGATTATCGAATCCCACGCAAAAATGATAGTTAATTGTAACGTTTAGGGCCTCCTAATGACGATGGAACTCTCAGATTGCGTCGAGATTCAATACATCGGCCTCCAGCCGACTTGTCTCCAAGGGTGTGTTGCTGCCTCGGGCACCTTATGGTCGTTCTCTTGTTAGTCTAGATTATGGAATCCGACGCAAAAATGATAGTGAATTGTAACGTTTAGGCCCTCCTAATGACGATGGAACTCTCAAATTGCGTCGAGATTCAATACATCGGCCTCCAGCCGACTTGTCTCCAAGGGGATATCGCTGCCTCGGGCACCACATGGTCCATCTCCGGTGAGTCTAGATTTTCGAATCCGACGCAAAAATGATAGTTAATTGTAACGTTCAGCACCTCCTAATGCCGATGGAACACTCAAATTGCGTCGAGATTCAATACATCGGCCTCCAGCCGACTTGTCTCCAAGGGTCTATTGCTGCCTCGGGCACCTTATGGTCGTTGTCCTGTGAGTCTAGATTTTCGAATCCGACGCAAAAATGATTGTTAATTGTAACGTTCAGGGCCTTGTAATGACGACGGAACACTCAAATTGGGTCAAGATTCAATACATCGGCCTGCAGCCGACTTGTCTCCAAGGGTCAATTGCTGCCTCGGGCACCACATGGTTCTTCTCCTGTGAGTCTAGATTTTTGAATCCGACGCAAAAATGATAGTGAATTGTAACGTTCAGCGCCTCCTGATGACGATAGAAGACTCAAATTGCGTCGAGATTCAATACATCGACCTCCAATCGACTTGTATCCAAGAGGATATTGCAGTCTCGGGCACCTCATGGTCGTTCTCTTGTAAGTCTAGATTTTCGAATCCGACGCAAAAATGATAGTTAATTGTAACGTTCAGGGCCTCCTAATGACGATGGAACTCTCAAATTGGGTCGAGATTCAATACATCGTCCTCCAGCCGACTTGTCTCCAAGGGTCTATTGCTGCCTCGGGCACCTTATGGTCGTTCTTATGTAAGTCTAGATTTTCGAATCCGACGCAAAAATGATAGTTAATTGTAACGTTCATGGCCTCCTAATGCCGATGGAACACTCAAATTGCGTCGAGATTCAATACATCGGCCTCCAGGCGACTTGTCTCCAAGGGTCTGTTGCTGCCTCTGGCACCTTATGGTCGTTCTCTTGTAAGTCTAAATTATCGAATCCGACGCAAAAATGATAGTTAATTGTAACGTTTAGGGCCGCCTAATCACGATGGAACACTCAAATTGCGTCGAGATTCAATACATCGTCCTCCAGCCGACTTGTCTCCAAGGGTCTATTGCTGCCTCGGGCACCTTATGGTCGTTCTCCTGTGTGTCTAGATTTTCGAATCCGACGCAAAAATGATTGTTAATTGTAACGTTCAGGGCCTCCTAATGACGATGGAACTCTCAAATTGCGTCGAGATTCAATACATCGGCCTCCAGCCGACTTGTCTCCAAGGGGATATCGCTGCCTCGGGCACTACATGGTCCGTCTCCGGTGAGTCTAGATTTTCGAATCCGACGCAAAAATGATAGTTAATTGTAATGTTCAGGGCCTCCTAATGCCGATGGAACACCCAAATTGCGTCGAGATTCAATACATCGGCCTCCAGCCGACTTGTCTCCAAGGGTCTATTGCTGCCTCGGGCACCTAATGGTCGTTCCCCTGTGAGTCTAGATTTTCGAATCCGACGCAAAAATGATAGTTAATTGTAACGTTCAGGGCCTTGTAATGCCGATGGAACACTCAAATTGCGTCGAGATTCAATACATCGGCCTGCAGCCGCCTTGTCTCCAAGGGTCTATTGCTGCCTCGGGCACCACATGGTCCTTCTCCTGTGAGTCTAGATTTTCGAACCCGACGCAAAACTGATAGTGAATTGTAACGTTTAGGGCCTCCTAATGACGATGGAACACTCAAATTGCGTCGAGATTCAATACATCGGCCTCCAGCCGACTTGTCTCCAAGGGTCTGTTGCAGCCTCAGGCACCTCATGGTCTTTCTCCTGTGAGTCTAAATTTTCGAGTCCGACGCAAAAATGATAGTTAATTGTAACGTTCAGGTACTTGTAATGACGATGGAACACTCAAATTGCGTCGAGATTCAATACATCGGCTTGCAGCCGACTTGTCTCCAAGGGTCTATTGCTGCCTCGGGCACCACATGGTCCTTCTCCTGCGAGTCTAGATTTTCGAATCCGACGCAAAAATGATAGTGAATTGTAACGTTTAGGGCCTCCTAATGACGATGGAACACTCAAATTGCGTCGAGATTCAATACTTCTTGTCTCCAAGGGTCTATTGCTGCCTCGGGCACCACATGGTCATTCTCCTGTGAGTCTAGATTTTCGAATCCGACGCAAAAATGATAGTTAATTGTAACGTTCAGGGCCTTGTAGTGACGATGGAACACTCAAATTGCGTCGAGATTCAATACATCGGCCTGCAGCCGACTAGTCTCCAAGGGTCTGTTGCTGCCTCGGGCACCACATGGTCCTTCTCCTGTGAGTCTAGATTTTCGAATCCGACGCAAAAACGATAGTGAATTGTAACGTTTAGGGCCTGCTAATGACGATGGAACACTCAAATTGCGTCGAGATCCAATACATCGGCCTCCAGCCGACTTGTCTCCAAGGGTCTATTGCTGCCTCGGGCACCACATGGTCCTTCTCCTGTGAGTCTAGATTTTCGAATCCGACGCAAAAATGATAGTTAATTGTAACGTTCAGGGCCTTGTAGTGACGATGGAACACTCAAATTGCGTCGAGATTCAATACATCGGCCTGCAGCCGACTTGTCTCCAAGGGTCTGTTGCTGCCTCGGGCACCTTATGGTCATTCTCTTGTAAGTCTAGATTATCGAATCCCACGCAAAAATGATAGTTAATTGTAACGTTTAGGGCTTCCTAATGACGATGGAACTCTCAGATTGCGTCGAGATTCAATACATCGGCCTCCAGCCGACTTGTCTCCAAGGGTGTGTTGCTGCCTCGGGCACCTTATGGTCGTTCTCTTGTTAGTCTAGATTATGGAATCCGACGCAAAAATGATAGTTAATTATAACGTTCAGGGCCTTGTAGTGACGATGGAACACTCAAATTGAGTCGAGATTCTATACATCAGCCTGCAGCCGGCTTGACTCCAAGGGTCTATTGCTGCCTCGGGCACCACATGGTCCTTCTCCTGTGAGTCTAGATTTTCGAATCCGACGCAAAAATGATAGTGAATTGTAACGTTTAGGGCCTCCTAATGACGATGGAACTCTCAAATTGCGTCGAGATTCAATACATCGGCCTCCAGCCGACTTGTCTCCAAGGGGATATCGCTGCCTCGGGCACCACATGGTCCGTCTCCGGTGAGTCTAGATTTTCGAATCCGACGCAAAAATGATAGTTAATTGTAACGTTCAGGGCCTCCTAATGCCGATGGAACACTCAAATTGCGTCGAGATTCAATACATCGACCTCCAATCGACTTGTATCCAAGAGGATATTGCAGTCTCGGGCACCTCATGGTCGTTCTCTTGTAAGTCTAGATTTTCGAATCCGACGCAAAAATGATAGTTAATTGTAACGTTCAGGGCCTCCTAATGACGATGGAACTCTCAAATTGGGTCGAGATTCGATACATCGTCCTCCAGCCGACTTGTCTCCAAGGGTCTATTGGTGCCTCGGGCACCTTATGGTCGTTCTTATGTATGTCTAGATTTTGGAATCCGACGCAAAAATGATAGTTAATTGTAACGTTCATGGCCTCCTAATGCCGATGGAACACTCAAATTGCGTCGAGATTCAATACATCGGCCTCCAGCCGACTTGTCTCCAAGGGGATATCGCTGCCTCGGGCACCACATGGTCCGTCTCCGACGAGTCTAGATTTTCGAATCCGACGCAAAAATGACAGTTAATTGTAACGTTTAGGGCCTCCTAATGACGATGGAACACTCAAATTGCGTCGAGATCCAATACATCGGCCTCCACCGACTTGTCTCCATGGGTCTGTTGCTGCCTCGGGCACCTTATGGTCGTTTTCCTGTGAGTCTAGATTTTCGAATCCGACGCAAAAATGATAGTTAATTGTAACGTTCAGGGCCTCCTAATGCCGATGGAGCACTCAAATTGCGTCGAGATCCAATACATCGGCCTCCACCGACTTGTCTCCAAGGGTCTGTTGCTGCCTCGGGCACCTTATGGTCATTCTCTTGTATGTCTAGATTATCGAATCCCACGCAAAAATGATAGTTAATTGTAACGTTTAGGGCCTCCTAATGACGATGGAACTCTCAGATTGCGTCGAGATTCAATACATCGGCCTCCAGCCGACTTGTCTCCAAGGGTCTGTTGCTGCCTCGCGCACCTTATGGTCGTTCTCTTGTTAGTCTAGATTATGGAATCCGACGCAAAAATTATAGATAATTGTAACGTTCAGGGCCTTGTAGAGACGATGGAACACTCAAATTGAGTCGAGATGCTATCCATCAGCCTGCAGCCGACTTGACTCCAAGGGTCTATTGCTGCCTCGGGCACCACATGGTCCTTCTCCTGTGAGTCTAGATTTTCGAATCCGACGCAAAAATGATAGTGAATTGTAACGTTTAGGGCCTCCTAATGACGATGGAACTCTCAAATTGCGTCGAGATTCAATACATCGGCCTCCAGCCGACTTGTCTCCAAGGGGATATCGCTGCCTCGGGCACCACATAGTCCGTCTCCGTTGAGTCTAGATTTTCGAATCCGACGCAAAAATGATAGTTAATTGTAACGTTCAGGGCCTCCTAATGCCGATGGAACACTCAAATTGCGTCGAGATTCAATACATCGGCCTCCAGCCGACTTGTCTCCAAGGGTCTGTTGCTGCCTCGGGCACCTTATGGTCGTTCTTATGTAAGTCTAGATTTTCGAATCCGACGCAAAAATGATAGTTAATTGTAACGTTCATGGCCTCCTAATGCCGATGGAACACTCAAATTGCGTCGAGATTCAATACATCGGCCTCCAGCCGACTTGTCTCCAAGGGTCTGTTGCTGCCTCTGGCACCTTATGGTCGTTCTCTTGTAAGTCTAAATTATCGAATCCGACGCAAAAATGATAGTTAATTGTAACGTTTAGGGCCGCCTAATGACGATGGAACACTCAAATTGCGTCGAGATTCAATACATCGTCCTCCAGCCGACTTGTCTCCAAGGGTCTATTGCTGCCTCGGGCACCTTACGGTCGTTCTCCTGTGAGTCTAGATTTTCGAATCCGACGAAAAATTATTGTTAATTGTAACGTTCATGGCCTCCTAATGCCGATGGAACACTCAAATTGCGTCGAGATTCAATACATCGGCCTCAAGCCGACTTGTCTCCAAGGGTCTATTGCTGCCTCGGGCACCTTATGGTCGTTCTCCTGTGAGTCTAGATTTTCGAATCCGACGCAAAAATGATTGTTAATTGTAACGTTCAGGGCCTCCTAATGACGATGGAACTCTCAAATTGCGTCGAGATTCAATACATCGGCCTCCAGCCGACTTGTCTCCAAGGGGATGTCGCTGCCTCGGGCACCACATGGTCCGTCTCCGACGAGTCTAGATTTTCGAATCCGACGCAAAAATGATAGTTAATTGTAACGTTCAGGGCCTCCTAATGCCGATGGAACACTCAAATTGCGTCGAGATTCAATACATCGGCCTCCAGAAGACTTGTCTCCAAGGGTCTATTGCTGACTCGGGCACCTTATGGTCGTTCTCCTGTGAGTCTAGATTTTTGAATTCGACGCAAAAATGATAGTTAATTGTAACGTTCAGGGCCTTGTAATGACGATGGAACACTCAAATTGCGTCGAGATTCAATACATCGGCTTGCAGCCGACTTGTCTCCAAGGGTCTATTGATGCCTCGGGCACCATATGGTCCTGCTCCTGCGAGTCTAGATTTTCGAATCCGACGCAAAAATGATTGTTAATTGTAACGTTCGTGGCCTCCTAATGCCGATGGAACACTCAAATTGCGTCGAGATTCAATACATCGGCCTCCAGCCGACTTGTCTCCAAGGGTCTGTTGCTGCCTCGGGCACCTTATGGTCGTTCTTATGTAAGTCTAGATTTTCGAATCCGACGCAAAAATGATAGTTAATTGTAACGTTCATGGCCTCCTAATGCCGATGGAACACTCAAATTGCGTCGAGATTCAATACATCGGCCTCCAGCCGACTTGTCTCCAAGGGTCTGTTGCTGCCTCGGGCACTTTATGGTCATTCTCTTGTAAGTCTAGATTATCGAATCCCACGCAAAAATGATAGTTAATTGTAACGTTTAGGGCCTCCTAATGACGATGGAACTCTCAGATTGCGTCGAGATTCAATACATCGGCCTCCAGCCGACTTGTCTCCAAGGGTGTGTTGCTGCCTCGGGCACCTTATGGTCGTTCTCTTGTTAGTCTAGATTATGGAATCCGACGCAAAAATGATAGTTAATTGTAACGTTCAGGGCCTTGTAGTGACGATGGAACACTCAAATTGAGTCGAGACTCTATACATCAGCCTGCAGCCGGCTTGACTCCAAGGGTCTATTGCTGCCTCGGGCACCACATGGTCCTTCTCCTGTGAGTCTAGATTTTCGAATCCGACGCAAAAATGATAGTGAATTGTAATGTTTAGGCCCTCCTAATGACGATGGAACTCTCAAATTGCGTCGAGATTCAATACATCGGCCTCCAGCCGACTTGTCTCCAAGGGGATATCGCTGCCTCGGGCACCACATGGTCCGTCTCCGGTGAGTCTAGATTTTCGAATCCGACGCAAAAATGATAGTTAATTGTAACGTTCAGGACCTCCTAATGCCGATGGAACACTCAAATTGCGTCGAGATTCAATACATCGGCCTCCAGCCGACTTGTCTCCAAGGGTCTATTGCTGCCTCGGGCACCTTATGCTCGTTCTCCTGTGAGTCTAGATTTTCGAATCCGACGCAAAAATGATTGTTAATTGTAACGTTCAGGGCCTTGTAATGACGACGGAACACTCAAATTGCGTCAAGATTCAATACATCGGCCTGCAGCCGACTTGTCTCCAAGGGTCAATTGCTGCCTCGGGCACCACATGGTTCTTCTCCTGTGAGTCTAGATTTTCGAATCCGACGCAAAAATGATAGTGAATTGTAACGTTCAGCGCCTCCTAATGACGATAGAAGACTCAAATTGCGTCGAGATTCAATACATCGACCTCCAATCGACTTGTATCCAAGAGGATATTGCAGTCTCGGGCACCTCATGGTCGTTCTCTTGTAAGTCTAGATTTTCGAATCCGACGCAAAAATGATAGTTAATTGTAACGTTCAGGGCCTCCTAATGACGATGGAACTCTCAAATTGGGTCGAGATTCAATACATCGTCCTCCAGCCGACTTGTCTCCAAGGGTCTATTGCTGCCTCGGGCACCTTATGGTCGTTCTTATGTAAGTCTAGATTTTCGAATCCGACGCAAAAATGATAGTTAATTGTAACGTTCATGGCCTCCTAATGCCGATGGAACACTCAAATTGCGTCGAGATTCAATACATCGGCCTCCAGCCGACTTGTCTCCAAGGGTCTGTTGCTGCCTCTGGCACCTTATGGTCGTTCTCTTGTAAGTCTAAATTATCGAATCCGACGCAAAAATGATAGTTAATTGTAACGTTTAGGGCCGCCTAATGACGATGGAACACTCAAATTGCGTCGAGATTCAATACATCGTCCTCCAGCCGACTTGTCTCCAAGGGTCTATTGCTGCCTCGGGCACCTTATGGTCGTTCTCCTGTGTGTCTAGATTTTCGAATCCGACGCAAAAATGATTGTTAATTGTAACGTTCAGGGCCTCCTAATGACGATGGAACTCTCAAATTGCGTCGAGATTCAATACATCGGCCTCCAGCCGACTTGTCTCCAAGGGGATATCGCTGCCTCGGGCACTACATGGTCCGTCTCCGGTGAGTCTAGATTTTCGAATCCGACGCAAAAATGATAGTTAATTGTAATGTTCAGGGCCTCCTAATGCCGATGGAACACCCAAATTGCGTCGAGATTCAATACATCGGCCTCCAGCCGACTTGTCTCCAAGGGTCTATTGCTGCCTCGGGCACCACATGGTCCTTCTCCTGCGAGTCTAGATTTTCGAATCCGACGCAAAAATGATAGTGAATTGTAACGTTTAGGGCCTCCTAATGACGATGGAACACTCAAATTGCGTCGAGATTCAGTACATCTTGTCTCCAAGGGTCTATTGCTGCCTCGGGCACCACATGGTCATTCTCCTGTGAGTCTAGATTTTCGAATCCGACGCAAAAATGATAGTTAATTGTAACGTTCAGGGCCTTGTAGTGACGATGGAACACTCAAATTGCGTCGAGATTCAATACATCGTCCTCCAGCCGACTTGTCTCCAAGGGTCTATTGCTGCCTCGGGCACCTTATGGTCGTTCTCCTGTGAGTCTAGATTTTCGAATCCGACGCAAAAATGATTGTTAATTGTAACGTTCATGGCCTCCTAATGCCGATGGAACACTCAAATTGCGTCGAGATTCAATACATCGGCCTCCAGCCGACTTGTCTCCAAGGGTCTATTGCTGCCTCGGGCACCTTATGGTCGTTCTCCTGTGAGTCTAGATTTTCGAATCCGACGCAAAAATGATTGTTAATTGTAACGTTCAGGGCCTCCTAATGACGATGGAACTCTCAAATTGCGTCGAGATTCAATACATCGGCCTCCAGCCGACTTGTCTCCAAGGGGATGTCGCTGCCTCGGGCACCACATGGTCCGTCTCCGACGAGTCTAGATTTTCGAATCCGACGCAAAAATGATAGTTAATTGTAACGTTCAGGGCCTCCTAATGCCGATGGAACACTCAAATTGCGTCGAGATTCAATACATCGGCCTCCAGCCGACTTGTCTCCAAGGGTCTATTGCTGACTCGGGCACCTTATGGTCGTTCTCCTGTGAGTCTAGATTTTCGAATTCATCGCAAAAATGATAGTTAATTGTAACGTTCAGGGCCTTGTAATTACGATGGAACACTCAAATTGCGTCGAGATTCAATACATCGGCTTGCAGCCGACTTGTCTCCAAGGGTCTATTGCTGCCTCGGGCACCATATGGTCCTGCTCCTGCGAGTCTAGATTTTCGAATCCGACGCAAAAATGATAGTTAATTGTAACGTTTAGGGCCTCCTAATGACGATGGAACACTCAAATTGCGTCGAGATTCAATACATCGGCCTCCAGCCGACTTGTCTCCAAGGGTCTGTTGCTGCCTCGGGCACTTTATGGTCATTCTCTTGTAAGTCTAGATTATCGAATCCCACGCAAAAATGATAGTTAATTGTAACGTTTAGGGCCTCCTAATGACGATGGAACTCTCAGATTGCGTCGAGATTCAATACATCGGCCTCCAGCCGACTTGTCTCCAAGGGTGTGTTGCTGCCTCGGGCACCTTATGGTCGTTCTCTTGTTAGTCTAGATTATGGAATCCGACGCAAAAATGATAGTTAATTGTAACGTTCAGGGCCTTGTAGTGACGATGGAACACTCAAATTGAGTCGAGACTCTATACATCAGCCTGCAGCCGGCTTGACTCCAAGGGTCTATTGCTGCCTCGGGCACCACATGGTCCTTCTCCTGTGAGTCTAGATTTTCGAATCCGACGCAAAAATGATAGTGAATTGTAATGTTTAGGCCCTCCTAATGACGATGGAACTCTCAAATTGCGTCGAGATTCAATACATCGGCCTCCAGCCGACTTGTCTCCAAGGGGATATCGCTGCCTCGGGCACCACATGGTCCGTCTCCGGTGAGTCTAGATTTTCGAATCCGACGCAAAAATGATAGTTAATTGTAACGTTCAGGACCTCCTAATGCCGATGGAACACTCAAATTGCGTCGAGATTCAATACATCGGCCTCCAGCCGACTTGTCTCCAAGGGTCTATTGCTGCCTCGGGCACCTTATGCTCGTTCTCCTGTGAGTCTAGATTTTCGAATCCGACGCAAAAATGATTGTTAATTGTAACGTTCAGGGCCTTGTAATGACGACGGAACACTCAAATTGCGTCAAGATTCAATACATCGGCCTGCAGCCGACTTGTCTCCAAGGGTCAATTGCTGCCTCGGGCACCACATGGTTCTTCTCCTGTGAGTCTAGATTTTTGAATCCGACGCAAAAATGATAGTGAATTGTAAAGTTCAGCGCCTCCTAATGACGATAGAAGACTCAAATTGCGTCGAGATTCAATACATCGACCTCCAATCGACTTGTATCCAAGAGGATATTGCAGTCTCGGGCACCTCATGGTCGTTCTCTTGTAAGTCTAGATTTTCGAATCCGACGCAAAAATGATAGTTAATTGTAACGTTCAGGGCCTCCTAATGACGATGGAACTCTCAAATTGGGTCGAGATTCAATACATCGTCCTCCAGCCGACTTGTCTCCAAGGGTCTATTGCTGCCTCGGGCACCTTATGGTCGTTCTTATGTAAGTCTAGATTTTCGAATCCGACGCAAAAATGATAGTTAATTGTAACGTTCATGGCCTCCTAATGCCGATGGAACACTCAAATTGCGTCGAGATTCAATACATCGGCCTCCAGCCGACTTGTCTCCAAGGGTCTGTTGCTGCCTCCGGCACCTTATGGTCGTTCTCTTGTAAGTCTAAATTATCGAATCCGACGCAAAAATGATAGTTAATTGTAACGTTTAGGGCCGCCTAATGACGATGGAACACTCAAATTGCGTCGAGATTCAATACATCGTCCTCCAGCCGACTTGTCTCCAAGGGTCTATTGCTGCCTCGGGCACCTTATGGTCGTTCTCCTGTGTGTCTAGATTTTCGAATCCGACGCAAAAATGATTGTTAATTGTAACGTTCAGGGCCTCCTAATGACGATGGAACTCTCAAATTGCGTCGAGATTCAATACATCGGCCTCCAGCCGACTTGTCTCCAAGGGGATATCGCTGCCTCGGGCACTACATGGTCCGTCTCCGGTGAGTCTAGATTTTCGAATCCGACGCAAAAATGATAGTTAATTGTAATGTTCAGGGCCTCCTAATGCCGATGGAACACCCAAATTGCGTCGAGATTCAATACATCGGCCTCCAGCCGACTTGTCTCCAAGGGTCTATTGCTGCCTCGGGCACCACATGGTCCTTCTCCTGCGAGTCTAGATTTTCGAATCCGACGCAAAAATGATAGTGAATTGTAACGTTTAGGGCCTCCTAATGACGATGGAACACTCAAATTGCGTCGAGATTCAGTACATCTTGTCTCCAAGGGTCTATTGCTGCCTCGGGCACCACATGGTCATTCTCCTGTGAGTCTAGATTTTCGAATCCGACGCAAAAATGATAGTTAATTGTAACGTTCAGGGCCTTGTAGTGACGATGGAACACTCAAATTGCGTCGAGATTCAATACATCGGCCTGCAGCCGACTAGTCTCCAAGGGTGTGTTGCTGCCTCGGGCACCTTATGGTCGTTCTCTTGTTAGTCTAGATTATGGAATCCGACGCAAAAATGATAGTTAATTGTAACGTTCAGGGCCTTGTAGTGACGATGGAACTCTCAGATTGCGTCGAGATTCAATACATCAGCCTGCAGCCGGCTTGACTCCAAGGGTCTATTGCTGCCTCGGGCACCACATGGTCCTTCTCCTGTGAGTCTAGATTTTTGAATCCGACGCAAAAATGATAGTGAATTGTAACGTTCAGGGCCTCCTAATGCCGATGGAACACTCAAATTGCGTCGAGATTCAATACATCGGCCTCCAGCCGACTTGTCTCCAAGGGTCTATTGCTGACTCGGGCACCTTATGGTCGTTCTCCTGTGAGTCTAGATTTTCGAATTCGACGCAAAAATGATAGTTAATTGTAACGTTCAGGGCCTTGTAGTGACGATGGAACACTCAAATTGAGTCGAGACTCTATACATCAGCCTGCAGCCGGCTTGACTCCAAGGGTCTATTGCTGCCTCGGGCACCACATGGTCCTTCTCCTGTGGGTCTAGATTTTCGAATCCGACGCAAAAATGATAGTGAATTGTAACGTTTAGGCCCTCCTAATGACGATGGAACTCTCAAATTGCGTCGAGATTCAATACATCGGCCTCCAGCCGACTTGTCTCCAAGGGGATATCGCTGCCTCGGGCACCACATGGTCCGTCTCCGGTGAGTCTAGATTTTCGAATCCGACGCAAAAATGATAGTTAATCGTAACGTTCAGGGCCTCCTAATGCCGATGGAACACTCAAATTGCGTCGAGATTCAATACATCGTCCTCCAGCCGACTTATCTCCAAGGGTCTATTGCTGCCTCGGGCACCTTGTGGTCGTTCTCCTGTGTGTCTAGATTTTCGAATCCGACGCAAAAATGATAGTTAATTGTAACGTTCAGGTACTTGTAATGACGATGGAACACTCAAATTGCGTCGAGATTCAATACATCGGCTTGCAGCCGACTTGTCTCCAAGGGTCTATTGCTGCCTCGGGCACCACATGGTCCTTCTCCTGTGAGTCTAGATTTTCGAATCCGACGCAAAAATGATAGTGAATTGTAACGTTCAGGCTCTCCTAATGCCGATGGAACACTCAAATTGCGTCGAGATTCAATACATCGGCCTCCAGCCGACTTGTCTCCAAGGGTCTATTGCTGACTCGGGCACCTTATGGTCGTTCTCCTGTGAGTCTAGATTTTCGAATTCGACGCAAAAATGATAGTTAATTGTAACGTTCAGGGCCTTGTAATGACGATGGAACACTCAAATTGCGTCGAGATTCAATACATCGGCTTGCAGCCGACTTGTCTCCAAGGGTCTATTGCTGCCTCGGGCACCATATGGTCCTGCTCCTGCGAGTCTAGATTTTCGAATCCGACGCAAAAATGATAGTTAATTGTAACGTTTAGGGCCTCCTAATGACGATGGAACACTCAAATTGCGTCGAGATTCAATACATCGGCCTCCAGCCGACTTGTCTCCAAGGGTCTGTTGCTGCCTCGGGCACCTTATGTTCATTCTCTTGTAAGTCTAGATTATCGAATCCCACGCAAAAATGATAGTTAATTGTAACGTTTAGGGCCTCCTAATGACGATGGAACTCTCAGATTGCGTCGAGATTCAATACATCGGCCTCCAGCCGACTTGTCTCCAAGGGTGTGTTGCTGCCTCGGGCACCTTATGGTCATTCTCTTGTAAGTCTAGATTATCGAATCCCACGCAAAAATGATAGTTAATTGTAACGTTTAGGGCCTCCTAATGACGATGGAACTCTCAGATTGCGTCGAGATTCAATACATCGGCCTCCAGCCGACTTGTCTCCAAGGGTCTGTTGCTGCTTCGGGCACCTTATGGTCATTCTCTTGTAAGTCTAGATTTTCGAATCCGACGCAAAAATGATAGTTAATTGTAATGTTCAGGGCCTCCTAATGCCGATGGAACACCCAAATTGCGTCGAGATTCAATACATCGGCCTCCAGCCGACTTGTCTCCAAGGGTCTATTGCTGCCTCGGGCACCACATGGTCCTTCTCCTGCGAGTCTAGATTTTCGAATCCGACGCAAAAATGATAGTGAATTGTAACGTTTAGGGCCTCCTAATGACGATGGAACACTCAAATTGCGTCGAGATTCAGTACATCTTGTCTCCAAGGGTCTATTGCTGCCTCGGGCACCACATGGTCATTCTCCTGTGAGTCTAGATTTTCGAATCCGACGCAAAAATGATAGTTAATTGTAACGTTCAGGGCCTTGTAGTGACGATGGAACACTCAAATTGCGTCGAGATTCAATACATCGGCCTGCAGCCGACTAGTCTCCAAGGGTCTGTTGCTGCCTCGGGCACCACATGGTCCTTCTCCTGTGAGTCTAGATTTTCGAATCCGACGCAAAAACGATAGTGTATTGTAACGTTTAGGGCCTCCTAATGACGATGGAACTCTCAGATTGCGTCGAGATTCAATACATCGGCCTCCAGCCGACTTGTCTCCAAGGGTGTGTTGCTGCCTCGGGCACCTTATGGTCGTTCTCTTGTTAGTCTAGATTATGGAATCCGACGCAAAAATGATAGTTAATTGTAACGTTCAGGGCCTTGTAGTGACGATGGAACTCTCAGATTGCGTCGAGATTCAATACATCAGCCTGCAGCCGGCTTGACTCCAAGGGTCTATTGCTGCCTCGGGCACCACATGGTCCGTCTCCTGTGAGTCTAGATTTTCGAATCCGACGCAAAAATGATAGTGAATTGTAACGTTCAGGGCCTCCTAATGCCGATGGAACACTCAAATTGCGTCGAGATTCAATACATCGGCCTCCAGCCGACTTGTCTCCAAGGGTCTATTGCTGACTCGGGCACCTTATGGTCGTTCTCCTGTGAGTCTAGATTTTCGAATTCGACGCAAAAATGATAGTTAATTGTAACGTTCAGGGCCTTGTAATGACGATGGAACACTCAAATTGCGTCGAGATTCAATACATCGGCTTGCAGCCGACTTGTCTCCAAGGGTCTATTGCTGCCTCGGGCACCATATGGTCCTGCTCCTGCGAGTCTAGATTTTCGAATCCGACGCAAAAATGATAGTTAATTGTAACGTTTAGGGCCTCCTAATGACGATGGAACACTCAAATTGCGTCGAGATTCAATACATCGGCCTCCAGCCGACTTGTCTCCAAGGGTCTGTTGCTGCCTCGGGCACCTTATGGTCATTCTCTTGTAAGTCTAGATTATCGAATCCCACGCAAAAATGATAGTTAATTGTAACGTTTAGGGCCTCCTAATGACGATGGAACTCTCAGATTGCGTCGAGATTCAATACATCGGCCTCCAGCCGACTTGTCTCCAAGGGTGTGTTGCTGCCTCGGGCACCTTATGGTCGTTCTCTTGTAAGTCTAGATTATCGAATCCCACGCAAAAATGATAGTTAATTGTAACGTTTAGGGCCTCCTAATGACGATGGAACTCTCAGATTGCGTCGAGATTCAATACATCGGCCTCCAGCCGACTTGTCTCCAAGGGTCTGTTGCTGCCTCGGGCACCTTATGGTCATTCTCTTGTAAGTCTAGATTTTCGAATCCGACGCAAAAATGATAGTTAATTGTAATGTTCAGGGCCTCCTAATGCCGATGGAACACCCAAATTGCGTCGAGATTCAATACATCGGCCTCCAGCCGACTTGTCTCCAAGGGTCTATTGCTGCCTCGGGCACCACATGGTCCTTCTCCTGTGAGTCTAAATTTTCGAATCCGACGCAAAAATGATAGTTAATTGTAACGTTCAGGTACTTGTAATGACGATGGAACACTCAAATTGCGTCGAGATTCAATACATCGGCTTGCAGCCGACTTGTCTCCAAGGGTCTATTGCTGCCTCGGGCACCACATGGTCCTTCTCCTGCGAGTCTAGATTTTCGAATCCGACGCAAAAATGATAGTGAATTGTAACGTTTAGGGCCTCCTAATGACGATGGAACACTCAAATTGCGTCGAGATTCAGTACATCTTGTCTCCAAGGGTCTATTGCTGCCTCGGGCACCACATGGTCATTCTCCTGTGAGTCTAGATTTTCGAATCCGACGCAAAAATGATAGTTAATTGTAACGTTCAGGGCCTTGTAGTGACGATGGAACACTCAAATTGCGTCGAGATTCAATACATCGGCCTGCAGCCGACTAGTCTCCAAGGGTCTGTTGCTGCCTCGGGCACCACATGGTCCTTCTCCTGTGAGTCTAGATTTTCGAATCCGACGCAAAAACGATAGTGTATTGTAACGTTTAGGGCCTCCTAATGACGATGGAACTCTCAGATTGCGTCGAGATTCAATACATCGGCCTCCAGCCGACTTGTCTCCAAGGGTGTGTTGCTGCCTCGGGCACCTTATGGTCGTTCTCTTGTTAGTCTAGATTATGGAATCCGACGCAAAAATGATAGTTAATTGTAACGTTCAGGGCCTTGTAGTGACGATGGAACTCTCAGATTGCGTCGAGATTCAATACATCAGCCTGCAGCCGGCTTGACTCCAAGGGTCTATTGCTGCCTCGGGCACCACATGGTCCGTCTCCTGTGAGTCTAGATTTTCGAATCCGACGCAAAAATGATAGTGAATTGTAACGTTCAGGGCCTCCTAATGCCGATGGAACACTCAAATTGCGTCGAGATTCAATACATCGGCCTCCAGCCGACTTGTCTCCAAGGGTCTATTGCTGACTCGGGCACCTTATGGTCGTTCTCCTGTGAGTCTAGATTTTCGAATTCGACGCAAAAATGATAGTTAATTGTAACGTTCAGGGCCTTGTAATGACGATGGAACACTCAAATTGCGTCGAGATTCAATACATCGGCCTCCAGCCGACTTGTCTCCAAGGGTGTGTTGCTGCCTCGGGCACCTTATGGTCGTTCTCTTGTTAGCCTAGATTATGGAATCCGACGCAAAAATGATAGTTAATTGTAACGTTCAGGGCCTTGTAGTGACGATGGAACACTCAAATTGAGTCGAGACTCTATACATCAGCCTGCAGCCGGCTTGACTCCAAGGGTCTATTGCTGCCTCGGGCACCACATGGTCCTTCTCCTGTGAGTCTAGATTTTCGAATCCGACGCAAAAATGATAGTGAATTGTAACGTTTAGGCCCTCCTAATGACGATGGAACTCTCAAATTGCGTCGAGATTCAATACATCGGCCTCCAGCCGACTTGTCTCCAAGTGGATATCGCTGCCTCGGGCACCACATGGTCCGTCTCCGGTGAGTCTAGATTTTCGAATCCGACGCAAAAATGATAGTTAATTGTAACGTTCAGGGCCTCCTAATGCCGATGGAACACTCAAATTGCGTCGAGATTCAATACATCGTCCTCCAGCCGACTTATCTCCAAGGGTCTATTGCTGCCTCGGGCACCTTATGGTCGTTCTCCTGTGTGTCTAGATTTTCGAATCCGACGCAAAAATGATTGTTAATTGTAACGTTCAAGGCCTCCTAATGACGATGGAACTCTCAAATTGCGTCGAGATTCAATACATCGGCCTCCAGCCGACTTGTCTCCAAGGGGATATCGCTGCCTCGGGCACTACTTGGTCCGTCTCCGGTGAGTCTAGATTTTCGAATCCGACGCAAAAATGATAGTAATTGTAATGTTCAGGGCCTCCTAATGCCGATGGAACACCCAAATTGCGTCGAGATTCAATACATCGGCCTCCAGCCGACTTGTCTCCAAGGGTCTATTGCTGCCTCGGGCACCACATGGTCCTTCTCCTGTGAGTCTAAATTTTCGAATCCGACGCAAAAATGATAGTTAATTGTAACGTTCAGGTACTTGTAATGACGATGGAACACTCAAATTGCGTCGAGATTCAATACATCGGCTTGCAGCCGGCTTGTCTCCAAGGGTCTATTGCTGCCTCGGGCACCACATGGTCCTTCTCCTGCGAGTCTAGATTTTCGAATCCGACGCAAAAATGATAGTGAATTGTAACGTTTAGGGCCTCCTAATGACGATGGAACACTCAAATTGCGTCGAGATTCAATACATCTTGTCTCCAAGGGTCTATTGCTGCCTCGGGCACCACATGGTCATTCTCCTGTGAGTCTAGATTTTCGAATCCGACGCAAAAATGATAGTTAATTGTAACGTTCAGGGCCTTGTAGTGACGATGGAACACTCAAATTGCGTCGAGATTCAATACATCGGCCTGCAGCCGACTAGTCTCCAAGGGTCTGTTGCTGCCTCGGGCACCACATGGTCCTTCTCCTGTGAGTCTAGATTTTCGAATCCGACGCAAAAACGATAGTGAATTGTAACGTTTGGGGCCTCCTAATGACGATGGAACACTCAAATTGCGTCGAGATCCAATACATCGGCCTCCAGCCGATTTGTCTCCAAGGGTCTATTGCTGCCTCGGGCACCACATGGTCCTTCTCCTGTGAGTCTAGTTTTTCGAATCCGACGCAAAAATGATAGTTAATTGTAACGTTCAGGGCCTTGTAGTGACGATGGAACACTCAAATTGCGTCGAGATTCAATACATCGGCCTGCAGCCGACTTGTCTCCAAGGGTCTGTTGCTGCCTCGGGCACCTTATGGTCATTCTCTTGTAAGTCTAGATTATCGAATCCCACGCAAAAATGATAGTTAATTGTAACGTTTAGGGCCTCCTAATGACGATGGAACTGTCAGATTGCGTCGAGATTCAATACATCGGCCTCCAGCCGACTTGTCTCCAAGGGTCTGTTGCTGCCTCGGGCACCTTATGGTCGTTCTCTTGTTAGTCTAGATTATGGAATCCGACGCAAAAATGATAGTTAATTATAACGTTCAGGGCCTTGTAGTGACGATGGAACACTCAAATTGAGTCGAGATTCTATACATCAACCTGCAGCCGGCTTGACTCCAAGGGTCTATTGCTGCCTCGGGCACCACATGGTCCTTCTCCTGTGAGTCTAGATTTTCGAATCCGACGCAAAAATGATAGTGAATTGTAACGTTTAGGGCCTCCTAATGACGATGGAACTCTCAAATTGCGTCGAGATTCAATACATCGGCCTCCAGCCGACTTGTCTCCAAGGGGATATCGCTGCCTCGGGCACCACATGGTCCGTCTCCGGTGAGTCTAGATTTTCGAATCCGACGCAAAAATGATAGTTAATTGTAACGTTCAGGGCATCCTAATGCCGATGGAACACTCAAATTGCGTCGAGATTCAATACATCGGCCTCCAGCCGACTTGTCTCCAAGGGTCTATTGCTGCCTCGGGCACCTTATGGTCGTTCTCCTGTGAGTCTAGATTTTCGAATCCGACGCAAAAATGATTGCTAATTGTAACGTTCAGGGCCTTGTAATGACGACGGAACACTCAAATTGCGTCAAGATTCAATACATCGGCCTGCAGCCGACTTGTCTCCAAGGGTCAATTGCTGCCTCGGGCACCACATGGTTCTTCTCCTGTGAGTCTAGATTTTTGAATCCGACGCAAAAATGATAGTGAATTGTAACGTTCAGCGCCTCCTAATGACGATAGAAGACTCAAATTGCGTCGAGATTCAATACATCGACCTCCAATCGACTTGTATCCAAGAGGATATTGCAGTCTCGGGCACCTCATGGTCGTTCTCTTGTAAGTCTAGATTTTCGAATCCGACGCAAAAATGATAGTTAATTGTAACGTTCAGGGCCTCCTAATGACGATGGAACTCTCAAATTGGGTCGAGATTCAATACATCGTCCTCCAGCCGACTTGTCTCCAAGGGTCTATTGGTGCCTCGGGCACCTTATGGTCGTTCTTATGTATGTCTAGATTTTCGAATCCGACGCAAAAATGATAGTTAATTGTAACGTTCATGGCCTCCTAATGCCGATGGAACACTCAAATTGCGTCGAGATTCAATACATCGGCCTCCAGCCGACTTGTCTCCAAGGGTCTGTTGCTGCCTCGGGCACCTTATGGTCGTTCCCCTGTGAGTCTAGATTTTCGAATCCGACGCAAAAATGATAGTTAATTGTAACGTTCAGGGCCTTGTAATGACGATGGAACACTCAAATTGCGTCGAGATTCAATACATCGGCCTGCAGCCGCCTTGTCTCCAAGGGTCTATTGCTGCCTCGGGCACCACATGGTCCTTTTCCTGTGAGTCTAGATTTTCGAACCCGACGCAAAACTGATAGTGAATTGTAACGTTTAGGGCCTCCTAATGACGATGGAACACTCAAATTGCGTCGAGATTCAATACATCGGCCTCCAGCCGACTTGTCTCCAAGGGTCTGTTGCAGCCTCAGGCACCTCATGGTCTTTCTCCTGTGAGTCTAAATTTTCGAATCCGACGCAAAAAAGATAGTTAATTGTAACGTTCAGGTACTTGTAATGACGATGGAACACTCAAATTGCGTCGAGATTCAATACATCGGCTTGCAGCCGACTTGTCTCCAAGGGTCTATTGCTGCCTCGGGCACCACATGGTCCTGCTCCTGCGAGTCTAGATTTTCGAATCCGATGCAAAAATGATAGTGAATTGTAACGTTTAGGGCCTCCTAATGACGATGGAACACTCAAATTGCGTCGAGATTCAATACATCTTGTCTCCAAGGGTCTATTGCTGCCTCGGGCACCACATGGTCATTCTCCTGTGAGTCTAGATTTTCGAATCCGACGCAAAAATGATAGTTAATTGTAACGTTCAGGGCCTTGTAGTGACGATGGAACACTCAAATTGCGTCGAGATTCAATACATCGGCCTGCAGCCGACTAGTCTCCAAGGGTCTGTTGCTGCCTCGGGCACCACATGGTCCTTCTCCTGTGAGTCTAGATTTTCGAATCCGACGCAAAAACGATAGTGAATTGTAACGTTTAGGGCCTCCTAATGACGATGGAACACTCAAATTGCGTCGAGATCCAATACATCGGCCTCCAGCCGACTTGTCTCCAAGGGTCTATTGCTGCCTCGGGCACCACATGGTCCTTCTCCTGTGAGTCTAGATTTTCGAATCCGACGCAAAAATGATAGATAATTGTAACGTTCAGGGCCTTGTAGTGACGATGGAACACTCAAATTGCGTCGAGATTCAATACATCGGCCTCCAGCCGACTTTTCTCCAAGGGTCTGTTGCTGCCTCGGGCACCTTATGGTCGTTCTCTTGTAAGTCAAGATTATCGAATCCGACGCAAAAATGATAGTTAATTGTAACGTTTAGGGCCTCCTAATGACGATGGAACTCTCAGATTGCGTCGAGATTCAATACATCGGCCTCCAGCCGACTTGTCTCCAAGGGTCTATTGCTGCCTCGGGCACCTTATGGTCGTTCTCCTGTGAGTCTAGATTTTCGAATCCGACGCAAAAATGATTGTTAATTGTAACGTTCAGGGCCTCCTAATGACGATGGAACTCTCAAATTGCGTCGAGATTCAATACATGGGCCTCCAGCTGACTTGTCTCCAAGGGGATATCGCTGCCTCGGGCACCACATGGTCCGTCTCCGACGAGTCTAGATTTTCGAATCCGACGCAAAAATGATAGTTAATTGTAACGTTCAGGGCCTCCTAATGCCGATGGAACACTCAAATTGCGTCGAGATTCAATACATCGGCCTCCAGCCGACTTGTCTCCAAGGGTCTATTGCTGACTCGGGCACCTTATGGTCGTTCTCCTGTGAGTCTAGATTTTCGAATTCGACGCAAAAATGATAGTTAATTGTAACGTTCAGGGCCTTGTAATGACGATGGAACACTCAAATTGCGCCGAGATTCAATACATCGGCCTGCAGCCGCCTTGTCTCCAAGGGTCTATTGCTGCCTCGGGCACCACATGGTCCTTCTCCTGTGAGTCTAGATTTTCGAACCCGACGCAAAACTGATAGTGAATTGTAACGTTTAGGGCCTCCTAATGACGATGGAACACTCAAATTGCGTCGAGATTCAATACATCGGCCTCCAGCCGACTTGTCTCCAAGGGTCTGTTGCTACCTCAGGCACCTCATGGTCTTTCTCCTGTGAGTCTAAATTTTCGAATCCGACGCAAAAATGATAGTTAATTGTAACGTTCAGGTCCTTGTAATGACGATGGAACACTCAAATTGCGTCGAGATTCAATACATCGGATGCAGCCGACCTGTCTCCAAGGGTCTATTGCTGCCTCGGGCACCACATGGTCCTTCTCCTGCGAGTCTAGATTTTCGAATCCGACGCAAAAATGATAGTGAATTGTAACGTTTAGGGCCTCCTAATGACGATGGAACACTCAAATTGCGTCGAGATTCAATACATCTTGTCTCCAAGGGTCTATTGCTGCCTCGGGCACCACATGGTCCTTCTCCTGTGAGTCTAGATTTTCGAATCCGACGCAAAAATAATAGTTAATTGTAACGTTCATCGCCTCCTAATGCCGATGGAACACTTAAATTGCGTCGAGATTCAATACATCGGCCTCCAGCCGACTTGTCTCCAAGGGTCTGTTGCTGCCTCTGGCACTTTATGGTCGTTCTCTTGTTAGTCTAGATTATGGAATCCGACGCAAAAATGATAGTTAATTGTAACGTTCAGGGCCTTGTAGTGACGATGGAACTCTCAGATTGCGTCGAGATTCAATACATCAGCCTGCAGCCGGCTTGACTCCAAGGGTCTATTGCTGCCTCGGGCACCACACGGTCCGTCTCCTGTGAGTCTAGATTTTCGAATCCGACGCAAAAATGATAGTGAATTGTAACGTTCAGGGCCTCCTAATGCCGATGGAACACTCAAATTGCGTCGAGATTCAATACATCGGCCTCCAGCCGACTTGTCTCCAAGGGTCTATTGCTGACTCGGGCACCTTATGGTCGTTCTCCTGTGAGTCTAGATTTTCGAATTCGACGCAAAAATGATAGTTAATTGTAACGTTCAGGGCCTTGTAATGACGATGGAACACTCAAATTGCGTCGAGATTCAATACATCGGCTTGCAGCCGACTTGTCTCCAAGGGTCTATTGCTGCCTCGGGCACCATATGGTCCTGCTCCTGCGAGTCTAGATTTTCGAATCCGACGCAAAAATGATAGTTAATTGTAACGTTTAGGGCCTCCTAATGACGATGGAACACTCAAATTGCGTCGAGATTCAATACATCGGCCTCCAGCCGACTTGTCTCCAAGGGTCTGTTGCTGCCTCGGGCACCTTATGGTCATTCTCTTGTAAGTCTAGATTATCGAATCCCACGCAAAAATGATAGTTAATTGTAACGTTTAGGGCCTCCTAATGACGATGGAACTCTCAGATTGCGTCGAGATTCAATACATCGGCCTCCAGCCGACTTGTCTCCAAGGGTGTGTTGCTGCCTCGGGCACCTTATGGTCGTTCTCTTGTTAGTCTAGATTATGGAATCCGACGCAAAAATGATAGTTAATTGTAACGTTCAGGGCCTTGTAGTGACGATGGAACACTCAAATTGAGTCGAGACTCTATACATCAGCCTGCAGCCGGCTTGACTCCAAGGGTCTATTGCTGCCTCGGGCACCACATGGTCCTTCTCCTGTGAGTCTAGATTTTCGAATCCGACGCAAAAATGATAGTGAATTGTAACGTTTAGGCCCTCCTAATGACGATGGAACTCTCAAATTGCGTCGAGATTCAATACATCGGCCTCCAGCCGACTTGTCTCCAAGTGGATATCGCTGCCTCGGGCACCACATGGTCCGTCTCCGGTGAGTCTAGATTTTCGAATCCGACGCAAAAATGATAGTTAATTGTAACGTTCAGGGCCTTGTAGTGACGATGGAACACTCAAATTGCGTCGAGATTCAATACATCGGCCTGCAGCCGACTAGTCTCCAAGGGTCTGTTGCTGCCTCGGGCACCACATGGTCCTTCTCCTGTGAGTCTAGATTTTCGAATCCGACGCAAAAACGATAGTGAATTGTAACGTTTGGGGCCTCCTAATGACGATGGAACACTCAAATTGCGTCGAGATCCAATACATCGGCCTCCAGCCGATTTGTCTCCAAGGGTCTATTGCTGCCTCGGGCACCACATGGTCCTTCTCCTGTGATTCTAGTTTTTCGAATCCGACGCAAAAATGATAGTTAATTGTAACGTTCAGGGCCTTGTAGTGACGATGGAACACTCAAATTGCGTCGAGATTCAATACATCGGCCTGCAGCCGACTTGTCTCCAAGGGTCTGTTGCTGCCTCGGGCACCTTATGGTCATTCTCTTGTAAGTCTAGATTATCGAATCCCACGCAAAAATGATAGTTAATTGTAACGTTTAGGGCCTCCTAATGACGATGGAACTGTCAGATTGCGTCGAGATTCAATACATCGGCCTCCAGCCGACTTGTCTCCAAGGGTGTGTTGCTGCCTCGGGCACCTTATGGTCGTTCTCTTGTTAGTCTAGATTATGGAATCCGACGCAAAAATGATAGTTAATTATAACGTTCAGGGCCTTGTAGTGACGATGGAACACTCAAATTGAGTCGAGATTCTATACATCAACCTGCAGCCGGCTTGACTCCAAGGGTCTATTGCTGCCTCGGGCACCACATGGTCCTTCTCCTGTGAGTCTAGATTTTCGAATCCGACGCAAAAATGATAGTGAATTGTAACGTTTAGGGCCTCCTAATGACGATGGAACTCTCAAATTGCGTCGAGATTCAATACATCGGCCTCCAGCCGACTTGTCTCCAAGGGGATATCGCTGCCTCGGGCACCACATGGTCCGTCTCCGGTGAGTCTAGATTTTCGAATCCGACGCAAAAATGATAGTTAATTGTAACGTTCAGGGCATCCTAATGCCGATGGAACACTCAAATTGCGTCGAGATTCAATACATCGGCCTCCAGCCGACTTGTCTCCAAGGGTCTATTGCTGCCTCGGGCACCTTATGGTCGTTCTCCTGTGAGTCTAGATTTTCGAATCCGACGCAAAAATGATTGTTAATTGTAACGTTCAGGGCCTTGTAATGACGACGGAACACTCAAATTGCGTCAAGATTCAATACATCGGCCTGCAGCCGACTTGTCTCCAAGGGTCAATTGCTGCCTCGGGCACCACATGGTTCTTCTCCTGTGAGTCTAGATTTTTGAATCCGACGCAAAAATGATAGTGAATTGTAACGTTCAGCGCCTCCTAATGACGATAGAAGACTCAAATTGCGTCGAGATTCAATACATCGACCTCCAATCGACTTGTATCCAAGAGGATATTGCAGTCTCGGGCACCTCATGGTCGTTCTCTTGTAAGTCTAGATTTTCGAATCCGACGCAAAAATGATAGTTAATTGTAACGTTCAGGGCCTCCTAATGACGATGGAACTCTCAAATTGGGTCGAGATTCAATACATCGTCCTCCAGCCGACTTGTCTCCAAGGGTCTATTGGTGCCTCGGGCACCTTATGGTCGTTCTTATGTATGTCTAGATTTTCGAATCCGACGCAAAAATGATAGTTAATTGTAACGTTCATGGCCTCCTAATGCCGATGGAACACTCAAATTGCGTCGAGATTCAATACATCGGCCTCCAGCCGACTTGTCTCCAAGGGTCTGTTGCTGCCTCTGGCACCTTATGGTCGTTCTCTTGTAAGTCTAAATTATCGAATCCGACGCAAAAATGATAGTTAATTGTAACGTTTAGGGCCGCCTAATGACGATGGAACACTCAAATTGCGTCGAGATTCAATACATCGTCCTCCAGCCGACTTGTCTCCAACGGTCTATTGCTGCCTCGGGCACCTTATGGTCGTTCTCCTGTGAGTCTAGATTTTCGAATCCGACGCAAAAATGATTGTTAATTGTAACGTTCAGGGCCTCCTAATGACGATGGAACTCTCAAATTGCGTCGAGATTCAATACATCGGCCTCCAGCCGACTTGTCTCCAAGGGGATATCGCTGCCTCGGGCACCACATGGTCCGTCTCCGGTGAGTCTAGATTTTCGAATCCGACGCAAAAATGATAGTTAATTGTAATGTTCAGGGCCTCCTTATGCCGATGGAACACCCAAATTGCGTCGAGATTCAATACATCGGCCTCCAGCCGACTTGTCTCCAAGGCTCTATTGCTGCCTCGGGCACCTTATGGTCGTTCCCCTGTGAGTCTAGATTTTCGAATCCGACGCAAAAATGATAGTTAATTGTAACGTTCAGGGCCTTGTAATGACGATGGAACACTCAAATTGCGTCGAGATTCAATACATCGGCCTGCAGCCGCCTTGTCTCCAAGGGTCTATTGCTGCCTCGGGCACCACATGGTCCTTCTCCTGTGAGTCTAGATTTTCGAACCCGACGCAAAACTGATAGTGAATTGTAACGTTTAGGGCCTCCTAATGACGATGGAACACTCAAATTGCGTCGAGATTCAATACATCGGCCTCCAGCCGACTTGTCTCCAAGGGTCTGTTGCAGCCTCAGGCACCTCATGGTCTTTCTCCTGTGAGTCTAAATTTTCGAATCCGACGCAAAAAAGATAGTTAATTGTAACGTTCAGGTACTTGTAATGACGATGGAACACTCAAATTGCGTCGAGATTCAATACATCGGCTTGCAGCCGACTTGTCTCCAAGGGTCTATTGCTGCCTCGGGCACCACATGGTCCTTCTCCTGCGAGTCTAGATTTTCGAATCCGATGCAAAAATGATAGTGAATTGTAACGTTTAGGGCCTCCTAATGACGATGGAACACTCAAATTGCGTCGAGATTCAATACATCTTGTCTCCAAGGGTCTATTGCTGCCTCGGGCACCACATGGTCATTCTCCTGTGAGTCTAGATTTTCGAATCCGACGCAAAAATGATAGTTAATTGTAACGTTCAGGGCCTTGTAGTGACGATGGAACACTCAAATTGCGTCGAGATTCAATACATCGGCCTGCAGCCGACTAGTCTCCAAGGGTCTGTTGCTGCCTCGGGCACCACATGGTCCTTCTCCTGTGAGTCTAGATTTTCGAATCCGACGCAAAAACGATAGTGAATTGTAACGTTTAGGGCCTCCTAATGACGATGGAACACTCAAATTGCGTCGAGATCCAATACATCGGCCTCCAGCCGACTTGTCTAAAAGGGTCTATTGCTGCCTCGGGCACCACATGGTCCTTCTCCTGTGAGTCTAGATTTTCGAATCCGACGCAAAAATGATAGTTAATTGTAACGTTCAGGGCCTTGTAGTGACGATGGAACACTCAAATTGCGTCGAGATTCAATACATCGGCCTCCAGCCGACTTTTCTCCAAGGGTCTGTTGCTGCCTCGGGCACCTTATGGTCGTTCTCTTGTAAGTCAAGATTATCGAATCCGACGCAAAAATGATAGTTAATTGTAACGTTTAGGGCCTCCTAATGACGATGGAACTCTCAGATTGCGTCGAGATTCAATACATCGGCCTCCAGCCGACTTGTCTCCAAGGGTCTATTGCTGCCTCGGGCACCTTATGGTCGTTCTCCTGTGAGTCTAGATTTTCGAATCCGACGCAAAAATGATTGTTAATTGTAACGTTCAGGGCCTCCTAATGACGATGGAACTCTCAAATTGCGTCGAGATTCAATACATGGGCCTCCAGCTGACTTGTCTCCAAGGGGATATCGCTGCCTCGGGCACCACATGGTCCGTCTCCGACGAGTCTAGATTTTCGAATCCGACGCAAAAATGATAGTTAATTGTAACGTTCAGGGCCTCCTAATGCCGATGGAACACTCAAATTGCGTCGAGATTCAATACATCGGCCTCCAGCCGACTTGTCTCCAAGGGTCTATTGCTGACTCGGGCACCTTATGGTCGTTCTCCTGTGAGTCTAGATTTTCGAATTCGACGCAAAAATGATAGTTAATTGTAACGTTCAGGGCCTTGTAATGACGATGGAACACTCAAATTGCGTCGAGATTCAATACATCGGCCTGCAGCCGCCTTGTCTCCAAGGGTCTATTGCTGCCTCGGGCACCACATGGTCCTTCTCCTGTGAGTCTAGATTTTCGAACCCGACGCAAAACTGATAGTGAATTGTAACGTTTAGGGCCTCCTAATGACGATGGAACACTCAAATTGCGTCGAGATTCAATACATCGGCCTCCAGCCGACTTGTCTCCAAGGGTCTGTTGCTACCTCAGGCACCTCATGGTCTTTCTCCTGTGAGTCTAAATTTTCGAATCCGACGCAAAAATGATAGTTAATTGTAACGTTCAGGTCCTTGTAATGACGATGGAACACTCAAATTGCGTCGAGATTCAATACATCGGATGCAGCCGACCTGTCTCCAAGGGTCTATTGCTGCCTCGGGCACCACATGGTCCTTCTCCTGCGAGTCTAGATTTTCGAATCCGACGCAAAAATGATAGTGAATTGTAACGTTTAGGGCCTCCTAATGACGATGGAACACTCAAATTGCGTCGAGATTCAATACATCTTGTCTCCAAGGGTCTATTGCTGCCTCGGGCACCACATGGTCCTTCTCCTGTGAGTCTAGATTTTCGAATCCGACGCAAAAATAATAGTTAATTGTAACGTTCATCGCCTCCTAATGCCGATGGAACACTTAAATTGCGTCGAGATTCAATACATCGGCCTCCAGCCGACTTGTCTCCAAGGGTCTGTTGCTGCCTCTGGCACTTTATGGTCGTTCTCTTGTAAGTCTAAATTATCGAATCCGACGCAAAAATGATAGTTAATTGTAACGTTTAGGGCCGCCTAATGACGATGGAACACTCAAATTGCGTCGAGATTCAATACATCGTCCTCCAGCCGACTTGTCTCCAATTGTCTATTGCTGCCTCGGGCACCTTATGGTCGTTCTCCTGTGAGACTAGATTTTCGAATCCGACCAAAAAATGATTGTTAATTGTAACGTTCAGGGCCTTGTAATGACGACGGAACACTCAAATTGCGTCAAGATTAAATACATCGGCCTGCAGCCGACTTGTCTCCAAGGGTCAATTGCTGCCTCGGGCACCACATGGTTCTTCTCCTGTGAGTCTAGATTTTTGAATCCGACTCAAAAATGATAGTGAATTGTAACGTTCAGCGCCTCCTAATGACGACAGATGACTCAAATTGCGTCGAGATTCAATACATCGACCTCCAGTCGACTTGTATCCAAGAGGATATTGCAGTCTCGGGCACCTCATGGTCGTTCTCTTGTAAGTCTAGATTTTCGAATCCGACGCAAAAATGATAGTTAATTGTAACGTTCAGGGCCTCCTAATGACGATGGAACTCTCAAATTGCGTCGAGATTCAATACATCGTCCTCCAGCCGACTTGTTTCCAAGGGTCTATTGCTGCCTCGGGCACCTAATGGTCGTTCTTATGTAAGTCTAGATTTTCGAATCCGACGCAAAAATGATAGTTAATTGTAACGTTCATGGCCTCCTAATGCCGATGGAACACTCAAATTGCGTCGAGATTCAATACATCGGCCTCCAGCCGACTTGTCTCCAAGGGTCTGTTGCTGCCTCTGGCACCTTATGGTCGTTCTCTTGTAAGTCTAAATTATCGAATCCGACGCAAAAATGATAGTTAATTGTAACGTTTAGGGCCGCCTAATGACGATGGAACACTCAAATTGCGTCGAGATTCAATACATCGTCCTCCAGCCGACTTGTCTCCAAGGGTCTATTGCTGCCTCGGGCACCTTATGGTCGTTCTCCTGTGAGTCTAGATTTTCGAATCCGACGCAAAAATGATTGTTAATTGTAACGTTCAGGGCCTCCTAATGACGATGGAACTCTCAAATTGCGTCGAGATTCAATACATCGGCCTCCAGCCGACTTGTCTCCAAGGGGATATCGCTGCCTCGGGCACCACATGGTCCGTCTCCGGTGAGTCTAGATTTTCGAATCCGACGCAAAAATGATAGTTAATTGTAACGTTCAGGTACTTGTAATGACGATGGAACACTCAAATTGCGTCGAGATTCAATACATCTTGTCTCCAAGGGTCTATTGCTGCCTCGGGCACCACATGGTCCTTCTCCTGTGAGTCTAGATTTTCGAATCCGACGCAAAAATGATAGTTAATTGTAACGTTCAGGGCCTTGTACTGACGATGGAGCACTCAAATTGCGTCGAGATTCAATACATCGGCCTACAGCCGACTTGTCTCCAAGGGTCTATTGCTGACTCGGGCACCTTATGGTCGTTCTCCTGTGAGTCTAGATTTTCGAATCCGACGCAAAAATGATAGTTAATTGTAACGTTCAGGGCCTTGTAATGACGATGGAACACTCAAATTGCGTCGAGATTCAATACATCGGCTTGCAGCCGACTTGTCTCCAAGGGTCTATTGCTGCCTCGGGCACCACGTGGTCCTTCTCCTGCGAGTCTAGATTAGCGAATCCCACGCAAAAATGATAGTTAATTGTATCGTTTAGGGCCTCCTAATGACGATGGAACTCTCAGATTGCGTCGAGATTCAATACATCGGCCTCCAGCCGACTTGTCTCCAAGGGTCTGTTGCTGCCTCGGGCACCTTATGGTCGTTCTCTTGTTAGTCTAGATTATGGAATCCGACGCAAAAATGATAGTTAATTGTAACGTTCAGGGCCTTGTAGTGACGATGGAACACTCAAATTGAGTCGAGATTCTATACATCAGCCTGCAGCCGACTTGACTCCAAGGGTCTATTGCTGCCTCGGGCACCACATGGTCCTTCTCCTGTGAGTCTAGATTTTCGAATCCGACGCAAAAATGATAGTGAATTGTAACGTTTAGGGCCTCCTAATGACGATGGAACTCTCAAATTGTGTCGAGATTCAATACATCGGCCTCCAGCCGACTTGTCTCCAAGGGTCTGTTGCTGCCTCTGGCACCTTATGGTCGTTCTCTTGTTAGTCTAGATTATGGAATCCGACGCAAAAATGATAGTTAATTGTAACGTTTAGGGCCGCCTAATGACGATGGAACACTAAAATTGCGTCGAGATTCAATACATCGTTCTCCAGCCGACTTGTCTCCAAGGGTCTAATGCTGCCTCGGGCACCTTATGGTCGTTCTCTTGTAAGTCTAGATTTTCGAATCCGACGCAAAAATGATAGTTAATTGAAACGTTCAAGGCCTCCTAATGCCGATGGAACTCTCAAATTGCGTCGAGATTCAATACATCGTCCTCCAGCCGACTTGTCTCCTAGGGTCTATTGCTGCCTCGGGCACCTTATGGTCGTTCTCCTGTGAGTCTAGATTTTCGAATCCGACGCAAAAATGATTGTTAATTGTAACGTTCAGGGCCTCCTAATGACGATGGAACTCACAAATTGCGTCGTGATTCAATACATCGGCCTCCAGCCGACTTGTCTCCAAGGGGATATCGCTGCCTCGGGCACCACATGGTCCGTCTCCGGTGAGTCTAGATTTTCGAATCCGACGCAAAAATGATAGTTAATTGTAACGTTCAGGGCCTCCTAATGCCGATGGAACACCCAAATTGCGTCGAGATTCAATACATCGGCCTCCAGCCGACTTGTCTCCAAGGGTCTGTTGCTGCCTCGGGCACCTTATGGTCGTTCTCTTGTAAGTCTAGATTATCGAATCCGACGCAAAAATGATAGTTAATTGTAACGTTTAGGGCCTCCTAATGACGATGGAACTCTCAGATTGCGTCGAGATTCAATACATCGGCCTCCAGCCGACTTGTCTCCAAGGGTCTATTGCTGCCTCGGGCACCTTATGGTCGTTCTCCTGTGAGTCTAGATTTTCGAATCCGACGCAAAAATGATTGTTAATTGTAACGTTCAGGACCTCCTAATGACGATGGAACTCTCAAATTGCGTCGAGATTCAATACATCGGCCTCCAGCCGACTTGTCTCCAAGGGGATATCGCTGCCTCGGGCACCACATGGTCCGTCTCCGACGAGTCTAGATTTTCGAATCCGACGCAAAAATGATAGTTAATTGTAACGTTCAGGGCCTCCTAATGCCGATGGAACACCCAAATTGCGTCGAGATTCAATACATCGGCCTCCAGCCGACTTGTCTCCAAGGGTCTATTGCTGCCTCGGGCACCTTATGGTCGTTCTCCTGTGAGTCTAGATTTTCGAATCCGACGCAAAAATGATAGTTAATTGTAACGTTCAGGGCCTTGTAATGACGATGGAACACCCAAATTGCGTCGAGATTCAATACATCGGCCTGCAGCCGCCTTGTCTCCAAGAGTCTATTGCTGCCTCGGGCACCACATGGTCCTTCTCCTGTTAGTCTAGATTTTCGAACCCGACGCAAAACTGATAGTGAATTGTAACGTTTAGGGCCTCCTAATGACGATGGAACACTCAAATTGCGTCGAGATTCAATACATCGGCCTCCAGCCGACTTGTCTCCAAGGGTCTGTTGCTGCCTCGGGCACCTTATGGACGTTCTCCTGTGAGTCTAGATTTACGAATCCGACACAAAAATGATAGTTAATTGTAACGTTCAGGGCCTTGTAATGACGATGGAACACTCAAATTGCGTCGAGACTCAACACATCGGCCTGCAGCCGCCTTGTCTCCAAGGGTCTATTGCTGCCTCGGGCACCACATGGTCCTTCTCCTGTGAGTCTAGATTTTCGAATCCGACGCAAAAATGATAGTTAATTGTAACGTTCAGGGCCTTGTAGTGACGATGGAACACTCAAATTGCGTCGAGATTCAATACATCGGCCTGCAGCCGACTTGTCTCCAAGGGTCTGCTGCTGCCTCGGGCACCACATGGTCCTTCTCCTGAGAGTCTAGATTTTCGAATCCGACGCAAAAACGATAGTGAATTGTAACGTTTAGGGCCTCCTAATGACGATGGAACACTCAAATTGCGTCGAGATCCAATACATCGGCCTCCAGCCGACTTGTCTCCAAGGGTCTATTGCTGCCTCGGGCACCACATGGTCCTTCTCCTGTGAGTCTAGATTTTCGAATCCGACGCAAAAATGATAGTTAATTGTAACGTTCAGGGCCTTGTAGTGACGATGGAACACTCAAATTGCGTCGAGATTCAATACATCGGCCTCCAGCCGACTTTTCTCCAAGGGTCTGTTGCTGCCTCGGGCACCTTATGGTCGTTCTCTTGTAAGTCAAGATTATCGAATCCGACGCAAAAATGATAGTTAATTGTAACGTTTAGGGCCTCCTAATGACGATGGAACTCTCAGATTGCGTCGAGATTCAATACATCGGCCTCCAGCCGACTTGTCTCCAAGGGTCTATTGCTGCCTCGGGCACCTTATGGTCGTTCTCCTGTGAGTCTAGATTTTCGAATCCGACGCAAAAATGATTGTTAATTGTAACGTTCAGGGCCTCCTAATGACGATGGAACTCTCAAATTGCGTCGAGATTCAATACATGGGCCTCCAGCTGACTTGTCTCCAAGGGGATATCGCTGCCTCGGGCACCACATGGTCCGTCTCCGACGAGTCTAGATTTTCGAATCCGACGCAAAAATGATAGTTAATTGTAACGTTCAGGGCCTCCTAATGCCGATGGAACACTCAAATTGCGTCGAGATTCAATACATCGGCCTCCAGCCGACTTGTCTCCAAGGGTCTATTGCTGACTCGGGCACCTTATGGTCGTTCTCCTGTGAGTCTAGATTTTCGAATTCGACGCAAAAATGATAGTTAATTGTAACGTTCAGGGCCTTGTAATGACGATGGAACACTCAAATTGCGTCGAGATTCAATACATCGGCCTGCAGCCGCCTTGTCTCCAAGGGTCTATTGCTGCCTCGGGCACCACATGGTCCTTCTCCTGTGAGTCTAGATTTTCGAACCCGACGCAAAACTGATAGTGAATTGTAACGTTTAGGGCCTCCTAATGACGATGGAACACTCAAATTGCGTCGAGATTCAATACATCGGCCTCCAGCCGACTTGTCTCCAAGGGTCTGTTGCTACCTCAGGCACCTCATGGTCTTTCTCCTGTGAGTCTAAATTTTCGAATCCGACGCAAAAATGATAGTTAATTGTAACGTTCAGGTCCTTGTAATGACGATGGAACACTCAAATTGCGTCGAGATTCAATACATCGGATGCAGCCGACCTGTCTCCAAGGGTCTATTGCTGCCTCGGGCACCACATGGTCCTTCTCCTGCGAGTCTAGATTTTCGAATCCGACGCAAAAATGATAGTGAATTGTAACGTTTAGGGCCTCCTAATGACGATGGAACACTCAAATTGCGTCGAGATTCAATACATCTTGTCTCCAAGGGTCTATTGCTGCCTCGGGCACCACATGGTCCTTCTCCTGTGAGTCTAGATTTTCGAATCCGACGCAAAAATAATAGTTAATTGTAACGTTCATCGCCTCCTAATGCCGATGGAACACTTAAATTGCGTCGAGATTCAATACATCGGCCTCCAGCCGACTTGTCTCCAAGGGTCTGTTGCTGCCTCTGGCACTTTATGGTCGTTCTCTTGTAAGTCTAAATTATCGAATCCGACGCAAAAATGATAGTTAATTGTAACGTTTAGGGCCGCCTAATGACGATGGAACACTCAAATTGCGTCGAGATTCAATACATCGTCCTCCAGCCGACTTGTCTCCAATTGTCTATTGCTGCCTCGGGCACCTTATGGTCGTTCTCCTGTGAGACTAGATTTTCGAATCCGACCAAAAAATGATTGTTAATTGTAACGTTCAGGGCCTTGTAATGACGACGGAACACTCAAATTGCGTCAAGATTAAATACATCGGCCTGCAGCCGACTTGTCTCCAAGGGTCAATTGCTGCCTCGGGCACCACATGGTTCTTCTCCTGTGAGTCTAGATTTTTGAATCCGACTCAAAAATGATAGTGAATTGTAACGTTCAGCGCCTCCTAATGACGACAGATGACTCAAATTGCGTCGAGATTCAATACATCGACCTCCAGTCGACTTGTATCCAAGAGGATATTGCAGTCTCGGGCACCTCATGGTCGTTCTCTTGTAAGTCTAGATTTTCGAATCCGACGCAAAAATGATAGTTAATTGTAACGTTCAGGGCCTCCTAATGACGATGGAACTCTCAAATTGCGTCGAGATTCAATACATCGTCCTCCAGCCGACTTGTTTCCAAGGGTCTATTGCTGCCTCGGGCACCTAATGGTCGTTCTTATGTAAGTCTAGATTTTCGAATCCGACGCAAAAATGATAGTTAATTGTAACGTTCATGGCCTCCTAATGCCGATGGAACACTCAAATTGCGTCGAGATTCAATACATCGGCCTCCAGCCGACTTGTCTCCAAGGGTCTGTTGCTGCCTCTGGCACCTTATGGTCGTTCTCTTGTAAGTCTAAATTATCGAATCCGACGCAAAAATGATAGTTAATTGTAACGTTTAGGGCCGCCTAATGACGATGGAACACTCAAATTGCGTCGAGATTCAATACATCGGCTTGCAGCCGACTTGTCTCCTAGGGTCTATTGCTGCCTCGGGCACCACATGGTCCTTCTCCTGCGAGTCTAGATTTTCGAATCCGACGCAAAAATGATAGTGAATTGTAACGTTTAGGGCCTCCTAATGACGATGGAACACTCAAATTGCGTCGAGATTCAATACATCTTGTCTCCAAGGGTCTATTGCTGCCTCGGGCACCACATGGTCCTTCTCCTGTGAGTCTAGATTTTCGAATCCGACGCAAAAATGATAGTTAATTGTAACGTTCAGGGCCTTGTACTGACGATGGAGCACTCAAATTGCGTCGAGATTCAATACATCGGCCTGCAGCCGACTAGTCTCCAAGGGTCTGTTGCTGCCTCGGGCACCACATGGTCCTTCTCCTGTGAGTCTAGATTTTCGAATCCGACGCAAAAATGATAGTTAATTGTAACGTTCAGGGCCTTGTAGTGACGATGGAACACTCAAATTGCGTCGAGATTCAATACATCGGCCTGCAGCCGACTTGTCTCCAAGGGTCTGTTGCTGCCTCGGGCACCACATGGTCCTTCTCCTGTGAGTCTAGATTTTCGAATCCGACGCAAAAATGATTGTTAATTGTAACGTTCAGGGCCTCCTAATGACGATGGAACTCTCAATTTGCGTCGAGATTCAATACATCGGCCTCCAGCCGACTTGTCTCCAAGGGTCTGTTGCTGCCTCGGGCACCTTATGGTCGTTCTCTTGTAAGTCTAGATTTTCGAATCCGACGCAAAAATGATAGTTAATTGTAACGTTCAGGGCCTTGTAGTGACGATGGAACACTCAAATTGCGTCGAGATTCAATACATCGGCCTGCAGCCGACTAGTCTCCAAGGGTCTGTTGCTGCCTCGGGCACCACATGGTCCTTCTCCTGTGAGTCTAGATTTTCGAATCCGACGCAAAAATGATAGTGAATTGTAACGTTTAGGGCCTCCTAATGACGATGGAACACTCAAATTGCGTCGAGATTCAATACATCGGCCTCCAGCCGACTTGTCTCCAAGGGTCTGTTGCTGCCTCGGGCACCTTATGGTCGTTCTCTTGTAAGTCTAGATTTTCGAATCCGACGCAAAAATGATAGTTAATTGTAACGTTTAGAGCCTCCTAATGACGATGGAACTCTCAGATTGCGTCGAGATTCAATACATCGGCCTCCAGCCGACTTGTCTCCAAGGGGATATCGCTGCCTCGGGCACCACATGGTCCGTCTCCGACGAGTCTAGATTTTCGAATCCGACGCAGAAATGATAGTTAATTGTAACGTTCAGGGCCTCCTAATGCCGATGGAACACTCAAATTGCGTCGAGATTCAATACATCGGCCTACAGCCGACTTGTCTCCAAGGGTCTATTGCTGACTCGGGCACCTTATGGTCGTTCTCCTGTGAGTCTAGATTTTCGAATCCGACGCAAAAATGATAGTTAATTGTAACGTTCAGGGCCTTGTAATGACGATGGAACACTCAAATTGCGTCGAGATTCAATACATCGGCTTGCAGCCGACTTGTCTCCAAGGGTCTATTGCTGCCTCGGGCACCACATGGTCCTTCTCCTGCGAGTCTAGATTAGCGAATCCCACGCAAAAATGATAGTTAATTGTAACGTTTAGGGCCTCCTAATGACGATGGAACTCTCAGATTGCGTCGAGATTCAATACATCGGCCTCCAGCCGACTTGTCTCCAAGGGTCTGTTGCTGCCTCGGGCACCTTATGGTCGTTCTCTTGTTAGTCTAGATTATGGAATCCGACGCAAAAATGATAGTTAATTGTAACGTTCAGGGCCTTGTAGTGACGATGGAACACTCAAATTGAGTCGAGATTCTATACATCAGCCTGCAGCCGACTTGACTCCAAGGGTCTATTGCTGCCTCGGGCACCACATGGTCCTTCTCCTGTGAGTCTAGATTTTCGAATCCGACGCAAAAATGATAGTGAATTGTAACGTTTAGGGCCTCCTAATGACGATGGAACTCTCAAATTGTGTCGAGATTCAATACATCGGCCTCCAGCCGACTTGTCTCCAAGGGTCTGTTGCTGCCTCTGGCACCTTATGGTCGTTCTCTTGTTAGTCTAGATTATGGAATCCGACGCAAAAATGATAGTTAATTGTAACGTTTAGGGCCGCCTAATGACGATGGAACACTAAAATTGCGTCGAGATTCAATACATCGTTCTCCAGCCGACTTGTCTCCAAGGGTCTAATGCTGCCTCGGGCACCTTATGGTCGTTCTCTTGTAAGTCTAGATTTTCGAATCCGACGCAAAAATGATAGTTAATTGAAACGTTCAAGGCCTCCTAATGCCGATGGAACTCTCAAATTGCGTCGAGATTCAATACATCGTCCTCCAGCCGACTTGTCTCCTAGGATCTATTGCTGCCTCGGGCACCTTATGGTCGTTCTCCTGTGAGTCTAGATTTTCGAATCCGACGCAAAAATGATTGTTAATTGTAACGTTCAGGGCCTCCTAATGACGATGGAACTCACAAATTGCGTCGAGATTCAATACATCGGCCTCCAGCCGACTTGTCTCCAAGGGGATATCGCTGCCTCGGGCACCACATGGTCCGTCTCCGGTGAGTCTAGATTTTCGAATCCGACGCAAAAATGATAGTTAATTGTAACGTTCAGGGCCTCCTAATGCCGATGGAACACCCAAATTGCGTCGAGATTCAATACATCGGCCTCCAGCCGACTTGTCTCCAAGGGTCTGTTGCTGCCTCGGGCACCTTATGGTCGTTCTCTTGTAAGTCTAGATTATCGAATCCGACGCAAAAATGATAGTTAATTGTAACGTTTAGGGCCTCCTAATGACGATGGAACTCTCAGATTGCGTCGAGATTCAATACATCGGCCTCCAGCCGACTTGTCTCCAAGGGTCTATTGCTGCCTCGGGCACCTTATGGTCGTTCTCCTGTGAGTCTAGATTTTCGAATCCGACGCAAAAATGATTGTTAATTGTAACGTTCAGGGCCTCCTAATGACGATGGAACTCTCAAATTGCGTCGAGATTCAATACATCGGCCTCCAGCCGACTTGTCTCCAAGGGGATATCGCTGCCTCGGGCTCCACATGGTCCGTCTCCGACGAGTCTAGATTTTCGAATCCGACGCAAAAATGATAGTTAATTGTAACGTTCAGGGCCTCCTAATGCCGATGGAACACCCAAATTGCGTCGAGATTCAATACATCGGCCTCCAGCCGACTTGTCTCCAAGGGTCTATTGCTGCCTCGGGCACCTTATGGTCGTTCTCCTGTGAGTCTAGATTTTCGAATCCGACGCAAAAATGATAGTTAATTGTAACGTTCAGGGCCTTGTAATGACGATGGAACACCCAAATTGCGTCGAGATTCAATACATCGGCCTGCAGCCGCCTTGTCTCCAAGAGTCTATTGCTGCCTCGGGCACCACATGGTCCTTCTCCTGTTAGTCTAGATTTTCGAACCCGACGCAAAACTGATAGTGAATTGTAACGTTTAGGGCCTCCTAATGACGATGGAACACTCAAATTGCGTCGAGATTCAATACATCGGCCTCCAGCCGACTTGTCTCCAAGGGTCTGTTGCTGCCTCGGGCACCTTATGGTCGTTCTCCTGTGAGTCTAGATTTACGAATCCGACACAAAAATGATAGTTAATTGTAACGTTCAGGGCCTTGTAATGACGATGGAACACTCAAATTGCGTCGAGACTCAACACATCGGCCTGCAGCCGCCTTGTCTCCAAGGGTCTATTGCTGCCTCGGGCACCACATGGTCCTTCTCCTGTGAGTCTAGATTTTCGAATCCGACGCAAAAATGATAGTTAATTGTAACGTTCAGGGCCTTGTAGTGACGATGGAACACTCAAATTGCGTCGAGATTCAATACATCGGCCTGCAGCCGACTTGTCTCCAAGGGTCTGTTGCTGCCTCGGGCACCACATGGTCCTTCTCCTGTGAGTCTAGATTTTCGAATCCGACGCAAAAACGATAGTGAATTGTAACGTTTAGGGCCTCCTAATGACGATGGAACACTCAAATTGCGTCGAGATCCAATACATCGGCCTCCAGCCGACTTGTCTCCAAGGGTCTATTGCTGCCTCGGGCACCACATGGTCCTTCTCCTGTGAGTCTAGATTTTCGAATCCGACGCAAAAATGATAGTTAATTGTAACGTTCAGGGCCTTGTAGTGACGATGGAACACTCAAATTGCGTCGAGATTCAATACATCGGCCTCCAGCCGACTTTTCTCCAAGGGTCTGTTGCTGCCTCGGGCACCTTATGGTCGTTCTCTTGTAAGTCAAGATTATCGAATCCGACGCAAAAATGATAGTTAATTGTAACGTTTAGGGCCTCCTAATGACGATGGAACTCTCAGATTGCGTCGAGATTCAATACATCGGCCTCCAGCCGACTTGTCTCCAAGGGTCTATTGCTGCCTCGGGCACCTTATGGTCGTTCTCCTGTGAGTCTAGATTTTCGAATCCGACGCAAAAATGATTGTTAATTGTAACGTTCAGGGCCTCCTAATGACGATGGAACTCTCAAATTGCGTCGAGATTCAATACATGGGCCTCCAGCTGACTTGTCTCCAAGGGGATATCGCTGCCTCGGGCACCACATGGTCCGTCTCCGACGAGTCTAGATTTTCGAATCCGACGCAAAAATGATAGTTAATTGTAACGTTCAGGGCCTCCTAATGCCGATGGAACACTCAAATTGCGTCGAGATTCAATACATCGGCCTCCAGCCGACTTGTCTCCAAGGGTCTATTGCTGACTCGGGCACCTTATGGTCGTTCTCCTGTGAGTCTAGATTTTCGAATTCGACGCAAAAATGATAGTTAATTGTAACGTTCAGGGCCGTGTAATGACGATGGAACACTCAAATTGCGTCGAGATTCAATACATCGGCCTGCAGCCGCCTTGTCTCCAAGGGTCTATTGCTGCCTCGGGCACCACATGGTCCTTCTCCTGTGAGTCTAGAGTTTCGAACCCGACGCAAAACTGATAGTGAATTGTAACGTTTAGGGCCTCCTAATGACGATGGAACACTCAAATTGCGTCGAGATTCAATACATCGGCCTCCAGCCGACTTGTCTCCAAGGGTCTGTTGCTACCTCAGGCACCTCATGGTCTTTCTCCTGTGAGTCTAAATTTTCGAATCCGACGCAAAAATGATAGTTAATTGTAACGTTTAGGTCGTTGTAATGACGATGGAACACTCAAATTGCGTCGAGATTCAATACATCGGATGCAGCCGACCTGTCTCCAAGGGTCTATTGCTGCCTCGGGCACCACATGGTCCTTCTCCTGCGAGTCTAGATTTTCGAATCCGACGCAAAAATGATAGTGAATTGTAACGTTTAGGGCCTCCTAATGACGATGGAACACTCAAATTGCGTCGAGATTCAATACATCTTGTCTCCAAGGGTCTATTGCTGCCTCGGGCACCACATGGTCCTTCTCCTGTGAGTCTAGATTTTCGAATCCGACGCAAAAATAATAGTTAATTGTAACGTTCATCGCCTCCTAATGCCGATGGAACACTTAAATTGCGTCGAGATTCAATACATCGGCCTCCAGCCGACTTGTCTCCAAGGGTCTGTTGCTGCCTCTGGCACTTTATGGTCGTTCTCTTGTAAGTCTAAATTATCGAATCCGACGCAAAAATGATAGTTAATTGTAACGTTTAGGGCCGCCTAATGACGATGGAACACTCAAATTGCGTCGAGATTCAATACATCGTCCTCCAGCCGACTTGTCTCCAATTGTCTATTGCTGCCTCGGGCACCTTATGGTCGTTCTCCTGTGAGACTAGATTTTCGAATCCGACCAAAAAATGATTGTTAATTGTAACGTTCAGGGCCTTGTAATGACGACGGAACACTCAAATTGCGTCAAGATTAAATACATCGGCCTGCAGCCGACTTGTCTCCAAGGGTCAATTGCTGCCTCGGGCACCACATGGTTCTTCTCCTGTGAGTCTAGATTTTTGAATCCGACTCAAAAATGATAGTGAATTGTAACGTTCAGCGCCTCCTAATGACGACAGATGACTCAAATTGCGTCGAGATTCAATACATCGACCTCCAGTCGACTTGTATCCAAGAGGATATTGCAGTCTCGGGCACCTCATGGTCGTTCTCTTGTAAGTCTAGATTTTCGAATCCGACGCAAAAATGATAGTTAATTGTAACGTTCAGGGCCTCCTAATGACGATGGAACTCTCAAATTGCGTCGAGATTCAATACATCGTCCTCCAGCCGACTTGTTTCCAAGGGTCTATTGCTGCCTCGGGCACCTAATGGTCGTTCTTATGTAAGTCTAGATTTTCGAATCCGACGCAAAAATGATAGTTAATTGTAACGTTCATGGCCTCCTAATGCCGATGGAACACTCAAATTGCGTCGAGATTCAATACATCGGCCTCCAGCCGACTTGTCTCCAAGGGTCTGTTGCTGCCTCTGGCACCTTATGGTCGTTCTCTTGTAAGTCTAAATTATCGAATCCGACGCAAAAATGATAGTTAATTGTAACGTTTAGGGCCGCCTAATGACGATGGAACACTCAAATTGCGTCGAGATTCAATACATCGTCCTCCAGCCGACTTGTCTCCAAGGGTCTATTGCTGCCTCGGGCACCTTATGGTCGTTCTCCTGTGAGTCTAGATTTTCGAATCCGACGCAAAAATGATTGTTAATTGTAACGTTCAGGGCCTCCTAATGACGATGGAACTCTCAAATTGCGTCGAGATTCAATACATCGGCCTCCAGCCGACTTGTCTCCAAGGGGATATCGCTGCCTCGGGCACCACATGGTCCGTCTCCGGTGAGTCTAGATTTTCGAATCCGACGCAAAAATGATAGTTAATTGTAACGTTCAGGTACTTGTAATGACGATGGAACACTCAAATTGCGTCGAGATTCAATACATCTTGTCTCCAAGGGTATATTGCTGCCTCGGGCACCACATGGTCCTTCTCCTGTGAGTCTAGATTTTCGAATCCGACGCAAAAATGATAGTTAATTGTAACGTTCAGGGCCTTGTAGTGACGATGGAACACTCAAATTGCGTCGAGATTCAATACATCGGCCTGCAGCCGACTAGTCTCCAAGGGTCTGTTGCTGCCTTGGGCACCACATGTTCCTTCTCCTGTGAGTCTAGATTTTCGAATCCGACGCAAAAATGATAGTGAATTGCAACCTTTAGAGCCTCCTAATGACGATGGAACACTCAAATTGCGTCGAGATTCAATACATCGGCCTCCAGCCGACTTGTCTCCAAGGGTCTGTTGCTGCCTCAGGCACTTTATGATCGTTCTCTTGTAAGTCTAGATTATCGAATCCGACGCAAAAATGATAGTTAATTGTAACGTTTAGGGCCTCCTAATGACGATGGAACTCTCAGATTGCGTCGAGATTCAATACATCGGCCTCCAGCCGACTTGTCTCCAAGGGTCTATTGCTGCCTCGGGCACCTTATGGTCGTTCTCCTGTGAGTCTAGATTTTCGAATCCGACGCAAAAATGATTGTTAATTGTAACGTTCAGGGCCTCCTAATGCCGATGGAGCACTCAAATTGCGTCGAGATCCAATACATCGGCCTCCAGCCGACTTGTCTCCAAGGGGATATCAATGCCTCGGGCACCACATGGTCCGTCTCCGGTGAGTCTAGATTTTCGAATCCGACGCAAAAATGATAGTTAATTGTAACGTTCAGGGCCTCCTAACGCCGATGGAACACCCAAATTGCGTCGAGATTCAATACATCGGCCTCCAGCCGACTTGTCTCCAAGGGTCTGTTGCTGCCTCGGGCACCTTATGGTCGTTCTCTTGTAAGTCTAGATTATCGAATCCGACGCAAAAATGATAGTTAATTGTAACGTTTAGGGCGTCCTAATGACGATGGAACTCTCAGATTGCGTCGAGATTCAATACATCGGCCTCCAGCCGACTTGTCTCCAAGGGTCTATTGCTGCTTCGGGCACCTTATGGTCGTTCTCCTGAGTGTCTAGATTTTCGAATCCGACGCAAAAATGATTGTTAATTGTAACGTTCAGGGCCTCCTAATGACGATGGAATTCTCAAATTGCGTCGAGATTCAATACATCGGCCTCCAGCCGACTTGTCTCCAAGGGGATATCGCTGCCTCGGGCACCACATGGTCCGTCTCCGACGAGTCTAGATTTTCGAATCCGACGCAAAAATGATAGTTAATTGTAACGTTCAGGGCCTCCTAATGCCGATGGAACACCCAAATTGCGTCGAGATTCAATACATCGGCCTCCAGCCGACTTGTCTCCAAGGGTCTATTGATGCCTCGGGCACCTTATGGTCGTTCTCCTGTGAGTCTAGATTTTCGAATCCGACGCAAAAATGATAGTTAATTGTAACGTTCAGGGCCTTGTAATGACGATGGAACACCCAAATTGCGTCGAGATTCAATACATCGGCCTGCAGCCGCCTTGTCTCCAAGGGTCTATTGCTGCCTCGGGCACCACATGGTCCTTCTCCTGTTAGTCTAGATTTTCGAACCCGACGCAAAACTGATAGTGAATTGTAACGTTTAGGGCCTCCTAATGACGATGGAACACTCAAATTGCGTTGTGATTCAATACATCGGCCTCCAGCCGACTTGTCTCCAAGGGTCTGTTGCAGCCTCAGGCACCTCATGGTCTTTCTCCTGTGAGTCTAACTTTTCGAATCCGACGCAAAAATGATAGTTAATTGTAACGTTCAGGTCCTTGTAATGACGATGGAACACTCAAATTGCGTCGAGATTCAATACATCGGCTTGCAGCCGACTTGTCTCCTAGGGTCTATTGCTGCCTCGGGCACCACATGGTCCTTCTCCTGCGAGTCTAGATTTTCGAATCCGACGCAAAAATGATAGTGAATTGTAACGTTTAGGGCCTCCTAATGACGATGGAACACTCAAATTGCGTCGAGATTCAATACATCTTGTCTCCAAGGGTCTATTGCTGCCTCGGGCACCACATGGTCCTTCTCCTGTGAGTCTAGATTTTCGAATCCGACGCAAAAATGATAGTTAATTGTAACGTTCAGGGCCTTGTACTGACGATGGAGCACTCAAATTGCGTCGAGATTCAATACATCGGCCTGCTGCCGACTAGTCTCCAAGGGTCTGTTGCTGCCTCGGGCACCACATGGTCCTTCTCCTGTGAGTCTAGATTTTCGAATCCGACGCAAAAATGATAGTTAATTGTAACGTTCAGGGCCTTGTAGTGACGATGGAACACTCAAATTGCGTCGAGATTCAATACATCGGCCTGCAGCCGACTTGTCTCCAAGGGTCTGTTGCTGCCTCGGGCACCACATGGTCCTTCTCCTGTGAGTCTAGATTTTCGAATCCGACGCAAAAATGATTGTTAATTGTAACGTTCAGGGCCTCCTAATGACGATGGAACTCTCAATTTGCGTCGAGATTCAATACATCGGCCTCCAGCCGACTTGTCTCCAAGGGTCTGTTGCTGCCTCGGGCACCTTATGGTCGTTCTCTTGTAAGTCTAGATTTTCGAATCCGACGCAAAAATGATAGTTAATTGTAACGTTCAGGGCCTTGTAGTGACGATGGAACACTCAAATTGCGTCGAGATTCAATACATCGGCCTGCAGCCGACTAGTCTCCAAGGGTCTGTTGCTGCCTCGGGCACCACATGGTCCTTCTCCTGTGAGTCTAGATTTTCGAATCCGACGCAAAAATGATAGTGAATTGTAACGTTTAGGGCCTCCTAATGACGATGGAACACTCAAATTGCGTCGAGATTCAATACATCGGCCTCCAGCCGACTTGTCTCCAAGGGTCTGTTGCTGCCTCGGGCACCTTATGGTCGTTCTCTTGTAAGTCTAGATTTTCGAATCCGACGCAAAAATGATAGTTAATTGTAACGTTTAGAGCCTCCTAATGACGATGGAACTCTCAGATTGCGTCGAGATTCAATACATCGGCCTCCAGCCGACTTGTCTCCAAGGGGATATCGCTGCCTCGGGCACCACATGGTCCGTCTCCGACGAGTCTAGATTTTCGAATCCGACGCAGAAATGATAGTTAATTGTAACGTTCAGGGCCTCCTAATGCCGATGGAACACTCAAATTGCGTCGAGATTCAATACATCGGCCTACAGCCGACTTGTCTCCAAGGGTCTATTGCTGACTCGGGCACCTTATGGTCGTTCTCCTGTGAGTCTAGATTTTCGAATCCGACGCAAAAATGATAGTTAATTGTAACGTTCAGGGCCTTGTAATGACGATGGAACACTCAAATTGCGTCGAGATTCAATACATCGGCTTGCAGCCGACTTGTCTCCAAGGGTCTATTGCTGCCTCGGGCACCACATGGTCCTTCTCCTGCGAGTCTAGATTAGCGAATCCCACGCAAAAATGATAGTTAATTGTAACGTTTAGGGCCTCCTAATGACGATGGAACTCTCAGATTGCGTCGAGATTCAATACATCGGCCTCCAGCCGACTTGTCTCCAAGGGTCTGTTGCTGCCTCGGGCACCTTATGCTCGTTCTCTTGTTAGTCTAGATTATGGAATCCGACGCAAAAATGATAGTTAATTGTAACGTTCAGGGCCTTGTAGTGACGATGGAACACTCAAATTGAGTCGAGATTCTATACATCAGCCTGCAGCCGACTTGACTCCAAGGGTCTATTGCTGCCTCGGGCACCACATGGTCCTTCTCCTGTGAGTCTAGATTTTCGAATCCGACGCAAAAATGATAGTGAATTGTAACGTTTAGGGCCTCCTAATGACGATGGAACTCTCAAATTGTGTCGAGATTCAATACATCGGCCTCCAGCCGACTTGTCTCCAAGGGTCTGTTGCTGCCTCTGGCACCTTATGGTCGTTCTCTTGTTAGTCTAGATTATGGAATCCGACGCAAAAATGATAGTTAATTGTAACGTTTAGGGCCGCCTAATGACGATGGAACACTAAAATTGCGTCGAGATTCAATACATCGTTCTCCAGGCGACTTGTCTCCAAGGGTCTAATGCTGCCTCGGGCACCTTATGGTCGTTCTCTTGTAAGTCTAGATTTTCGAATCCGACGCAAAAATGATAGTTAATTGAAACGTTCAAGGCCTCCTAATGCCGATGGAACTCTCAAATTGCGTCGAGATTCAATACATCGTCCTCCAGCCGACTTGTCTCCTAGGGTCTATTGCTGCCTCGGGCACCTTATGGTCGTTCTCCTGTGAGTCTAGATTTTCGAATCCGACGCAAAAATGATTGTTAATTGTAACGTTCAGGGCCTCCTAATGACGATGGAACTCACAAATTGCGTCGAGATTCAATACATCGGCCTCCAGCCGACTTGTCTCCAAGGGGATATCGCTGCCTCGGGCACCACATGGTCCGTCTCCGGTGAGTCTAGATTTTCGAATCCGACGCAAAAATGATAGTTAATTGTAACGTTCAGGGCCTCCTAATGCCGATGGAACACCCAAATTGCGTCGAGATTCAATACATCGGCCTCCAGCCGACTTGTCTCCAAGGGTCTGTTGCTGCCTCGGGCACCTTATGGTCGTTCTCTTGTAAGTCTAGATTATCGAATCCGACGCAAAAATGATAGTTAATTGTAACGTTTAGGGCGTCCTAATGACGATGGAACTCTCAGATTGCGTCGAGATTCAATACATCGGCCTCCAGCCGACTTGTCTCCAAGGGTCTATTGCTGCCTCGGGCACCTTATGGTCGTTCTCCTGAGTGTCTAGATTTTCGAATCCGACGCAAAAATGATTGTTAATTGTAACGTTCAGGGCATCCTAATGACGATGGAATTCTCAAATTGCGTCGAGATTCAATACATCGGCCTCCAGCCGACTTGTCTCCAAGGGGATATCGCTGCCTCGGGCACCACATGGTCCGTCTCCGACGAGTCTAGATTTTCGAATCCGACGCAAAAATGATAGTTAATTGTAACGTTCAGGGCCTCCTAATGCCGATGGAACACCCAAATTGCGTCGAGATTCAATACATCGGCCTCCAGCCGACTTGTCTCCAAGGGTCTATTGATGCCTCGGGCACCTTATGGTCGTTCTCCTGTGAGTCTAGATTTTCGAATCCGACGCAAAAATGATAGTTAATTGTAACGTTCAGGGCCTTGTAATGACGATGGAACACCCAAATTGCGTCGAGATTCAATACATCGGCCTGCAGCCGCCTTGTCTCCAAGGGTCTATTGCTGCCTCGGGCACCACATGGTCCTTCTCCTGTTAGTCTAGATTTTCGAACCCGACGCAAAACTGATAGTGAATTGTAACGTTTAGGGCCTCCTAATGACGATGGAACACTCAAATTGCGTTGTGATTCAATACATGGGCCTCCAGCCGACTTGTCTCCAAGGGTCTGTTGCAGCCTCAGGCACCTCATGGTCTTTCTCCTGTGAGTCTAACTTTTCGAATCCGACGCAAAAATGATAGTTAATTGTAACGTTCAGGTCCTTGTAATGACGATGGAACACTCAAATTGCGTCGAGATTCAATACATCGGCTTGCAGCCGACTTGTCTCCTAGGGTCTATTGCTGCCTCGGGCACCACATGGTCCTTCTCCTGCGAGTCTAGATTTTCGAATCCGACGCAAAAATGATAGTGAATTGTAACGTTTAGGGCCTCCTAATGACGATGGAACACTCAAATTGCGTCGAGATTCAATACATCTTGTCTCCAAGGGTCTATTGCTGCCTCGGGCACCACATGGTCCTTCTCCTGTGAGTCTAGATTTTCGAATCCGACGCAAAAATGATAGTTAATTGTAACGTTCAGGGCCTTGTACTGACGATGGAGCACTCAAATTGCGTCGAGATTCAATACATCGGCCTGCAGCCGACTAGTCTCCAAGGGTCTGTTGCTGCCTCGGGCACCACATGGTCCTTCTCCTGTGAGTCTAGATTTTCGAATCCGACGCAAAAATGATAGTTAATTGTAACGTTCAGGGCCTTGTAGTGACGATGGAACACTCAAATTGCGTCGAGATTCAATACATCGGCCTGCAGCCGACTTGTCTCCAAGGGTCTGTTGCTGCCTCGGGCACCACATGGTCCTTCTCCTGTGAGTCTAGATTTTCGAATCCGACGCAAAAATGATTGTTAATTGTAACGTTCAGGGCCTCCTAATGACGATGGAACTCTCAATTTGCGTCGAGATTCAATACATCGGCCTCCAGCCGACTTGTCTCCAAGGGTCTGTTGCTGCCTCGGGCACCTTATGGTCGTTCTCTTGTAAGTCTAGATTTTCGAATCCGACGCAAAAATGATAGTTAATTGTAACGTTCAGGGCCTTGTAGTGACGATGGAACACTCAAATTGCGTCGAGATTCAATACATCGGCCTGCAGCCGACTAGTCTCCAAGGGTCTGTTGCTGCCTCGGGCACCACATGGTCCTTCTCCTGTGAGTCTAGATTTTCGAATCCGACGCAAAAATGATAGTGAATTGTAACGTTTAGGGCCTCCTAATGACGATGGAACACTCAAATTGCGTCGAGATTCAATACATCGGCCTCCAGCCGACTTGTCTCCAAGGGTCTGTTGCTGCCTCGGGCACCTTATGGTCGTTCTCTTGTAAGTCTAGATTTTCGAATCCGACGCAAAAATGATAGTTAATTGTAACGTTTAGAGCCTCCTAATGACGATGGAACTCTCAGATTGCGTCGAGATTCAATACATCGGCCTCCAGCCGACTTGTCTCCAAGGGGATATCGCTGCCTCGGGCACCACATGGTCCGTCTCCGACGAGTCTAGATTTTCGAATCCGACGCAGAAATGATAGTTAATTGTAACGTTCAGGGCCTCCTAATGCCGATGGAACACTCAAATTGCGTCGAGATTCAATACATCGGCCTACAGCCGACTTGTCTCCAAGGGTCTATTGCTGACTCGGGCACCTTATGGTCGTTCTCCTGTGAGTCTAGATTTTCGAATCCGACGCAAAAATGATAGTTAATTGTAACGTTCAGGGCCTTGTAATGACGATGGAACACTCAAATTGCGTCGAGATTCAATACATCGGCTTGCAGCCGACTTGTCTCCAAGGGTCTATTGCTGCCTCGGGCACCACATGGTCCTTCTCCTGCGAGTCTAGATTAGCGAATCCCACGCAAAAATGATAGTTAATTGTAACGTTTAGGGCCTCCTAATGACGATGGAACTCTCAGATTGCGTCGAGATTCAATACATCGGCCTCCAGCCGACTTGTCTCCAAGGGTCTGTTGCTGCCTCGGGCACCTTATGGTCGTTCTCTTGTTAGTCTAGATTATGGAATCCGACGCAAAAATGATAGTTAATTGTAACGTTCAGGGCCTTGTAGTGACGATGGAACACTCAAATTGAGTCGAGATTCTATACATCAGCCTGCAGCCGACTTGACTCCAAGGGTCTATTGCTGCCTCGGGCACCACATGGTCCTTCTCCTGTGAGTCTAGATTTTCGAATCCGACGCAAAAATGATAGTGAATTGTAACGTTTAGGGCCTCCTAATGACGATGGAACTCTCAAATTGTGTCGAGATTCAATACATCGGCCTCCAGCCGACTTGTCTCCAAGGGTCTGTTGCTGCCTCTGGCACCTTATGGTCGTTCTCTTGTTAGTCTAGATTATGGAATCCGACGCAAAAATGATAGTTAATTGTAACGTTTAGGGCCGCCTAATGACGATGGAACACTAAAATTGCGTCGAGATTCAATACATCGTTCTCCAGCCGACTTGTCTCCAAGGGTCTAATGCTGCCTCGGGCACCTTATGGTCGTTCTCTTGTAAGTCTAGATTTTCGAATCCGACGCAAAAATGATAGTTAATTGAAACGTTCAAGGCCTCCTAATGCCGATGGAACTCTCAAATTGCGTCGAGATTCAATACATCGTCCTCCAGCCGACTTGTCTCCTAGGGTCTATTGCTGCCTCGGGCACCTTATGGTCGTTCTCCTGTGAGTCTAGATTTTCGAATCCGACGCAAAAATGATTGTTAATTGTAACGTTCAGGGCCTCCTAATGACGATGGAACTCACAAATTGCGTCGAGATTCAATACATCGGCCTCCAGCCGACTTGTCTCCAAGGGGATATCGCTGCCTCGGGCACCACATGGTCCGTCTCCGGTGAGTCTAGATTTTCGAATCCGACGCAAAAATGATAGTTAATTGTAACGTTCAGGGCCTCCTAATGCCGATGGAACACCCAAATTGCGTCGAGATTCAATACATCGGCCTCCAGCCGACTTGTCTCCAAGGGTCTGTTGCTGCCTCGGGCACCTTATGGTCGTTCTCTTGTAAGTCTAGATTATCGAATCCGACGCAAAAATGATAGTTAATTGTAACGTTTAGGGCCTCCTAATGACGATGGAACTCTCAGATTGCGTCGAGATTCAATACATCGGCCTCCAGCCGACTTGTCTCCAAGGGTCTATTGCTGCCTCGGGCACCTTATGGTCGTTCTCCTGTGAGTCTAGATTTTCGAATCCGACGCAAAAATGATTGTTAATTGTAACGTTCAGGGCCTCCTAATGACGATGGAACTCTCAAATTGCGTCGAGATTCAATACATCGGCCTCCAGCCGACTTGTCTCCAAGGGGATATCGCTGCCTCGGGCACCACATGGTCCGTCTCCGACGAGTCTAGATTTTCGAATCCGACGCAAAAATGATAGTTAATTGTAACGTTCAGGGCCTCCTAATGCCGATGGAACACCCAAATTGCGTCGAGATTCAATACATCGGCCTCCAGCCGACTTGTCTCCAAGGGTCTATTGCTGCCTCGGGCACCTTATGGTCGTTCTCCTGTGAGTCTAGATTTTCGAATCCGACGCAAAAATGATAGTTAATTGTAACGTTCAGGGCCTTGTAATGACGATGGAACACCCAAATTGCGTCGAGATTCAATACATCGGCCTGCAGCCGCCTTGTCTCCAAGAGTCTATTGCTGCCTCGGGCACCACATGGTCCTTCTCCTGTTAGTCTAGATTTTCGAACCCGACGCAAAACTGATAGTGAATTGTAACGTTTAGGGCCTCCTAATGACGATGGAACACTCAAATTGCGTCGAGATTCAATACATCGGCCTCCAGCCGACTTGTCTCCAAGGGTCTGTTGCTGCCTCGGGCACCTTATGGTCGTTCTCCTGTGAGTCTAGATTTACGAATCCGACACAAAAATGATAGTTAATTGTAACGTTCAGGGCCTTGTAATGACGATGGAACACTCAAATTGCGTCGAGACTCAACACATCGGCCTGCAGCCGCCTTGTCTCCAAGGGTCTATTGCTGCCTCGCGCACCACATGGTCCTTCTCCTGTGAGTCTAGATTTTCGAATCCGACGCAAAAATGATAGTTAATTGTAACGTTCAGGGCCTTGTAGTGACGATGGAACACTCAAATTGCGTCGAGATTCAATACATCGGCCTGCAGCCGACTTGTCTCCAAGGGTCTGTTGCTGCCTCGGGCACCACATGGTCCTTCTCCTGTGAGTCTAGATTTTCGAATCCGACGCAAAAATGATTGTTAATTGTAACGTTCTGGGCCTCCTAATGACGATGGAACTCTCAAATTGCGTCGAGATTCAATACATCGGCCTCCAGCCGACTTTTCTCCAAGGGTCTGTTGCTGCCTCGGGCACCTTATGGTCGTTCTCTTGTAAGTCTAGATTATCGAATCCGACGCAAAAATGATAGTTAATTGTAACGTTTAGGGCCTCCTAATGACGATGGAACTCTCAGATTGCGTCGAGATTCAATACATCGGCCTCCAGCCGACTTGTCTCCAAGGGTCTATTGCTGCCTCGGGCACCTTATGGTCGTTCTCCTGTGAGTCTAGATTTTCGAATCCGACGCAAAACTGATTGTTAATTGTAACGTTCAGGGCCTCCTAATGACGATGGAACTCTCAAATTGCGTCGAGATTCAATACATCGGCCTCCAGCCGACTTGTCTCCAAGGGGATATCGCTGCCTCGGGCACCACATGGTCCGTCTCCGACGAGTCTAGATTTTCGAATCCGACGCAAAAATGATAGTTAATTGTAACGTTCAGGGCCTTGTAATGACGATGGAACACTCAAATTGCGTCGAGATTCAATACATCGGCCTGCAGCCGACTTGTCTCCAAGGGTCTGTTGCTGCCTCGGGCACCACATGGTCCTTCTCCTGTGAGTCTAGATTTTCGAATCCGACGCAAAAATGATTGTTAATTGTAACGTTCAGGGCCTCCTAATGACGATGGAACTCTCAAATTGCGTCGAGATTCAATACATCGGCCTCCAGCCGACTTTTCTCCAAGGGTCTGTTGCTGCCTCGGGCACCTTATGGTCGTTCTCTTGTAAGTCTAGATTATCGAATCCGACGCAAAAATGATAGTTAATTGTAACGTTTAGGGCCTCCTAATGACGATGGAACTCTCAGATTGCGTCGAGATTCAATACATCGGCCTCCAGCCGACTTGTCTCCAAGGGTCTATTGCTGCCTCGGGCACCTTATGGTCGTTCTCCTGTGAGTCTAGATTTTCGAATCCGACGCAAAACTGATTGTTAATTGTAACGTTCAGGGCCGTGTAATGACGATGGAACACTCAAATTGCGTCGAGATTCAATACATCGGCCTGCAGCCGCCTTGTTTCCAAGGGTCTATTGCTGCCTCGGGCACCACATTGTCCTTCTCCTGTGAGTCTAGATTTTCGAACCCGACGCAAAACTGATAGTGAATTGTAACGTTTAGGGCCTCCTAATGACGATGGAACACTCAAATTGCGTCGAGATTCAATAAATCGGCCTCCAGCCGACTTGTCTCCAAGGGTCTGTTGCTGCCTCAGGCACCTAATGGTCTTTCTCCTGTGAGTCTAAATTTTCGAATCCGACGCAAAAATGATAGTTAATTGTAACGTTCAGGTCCTTGTAATGACGATGGAACACTCAAATTGCGTCGAGATTCAATACATCGGATGCAGCCGACTTGTCTCCAAGGGTCTATTGCTGCCTCGGGCACCACATGGTCGTTCTCCTGCGAGTCTAGATTTTCGAATCCGACGCAAAAATGATAGTGAATTGTAACGTTTAGGGCCTCCTAATGACGATGGAACACTCAAATTGCGTCGAGATTCAATACATCTTGTCTCCAAGGGTCTATTGCTGCCTCGGGCACCACATGGTCCTTCTCCTGTGAGTCTAGATTTTCGAATCCGACGCAAAAATGATAATTAATTGTAACGTTCAGGGCCTTGTAGTGACGATGGAGCACTCAAATTGCGTCGAGATTCAATACATCGGCCTGCAGCCGACTAGTCTCCAAGGGTCTGTTGCTGCCTCGGGCTCCACATGGTCCTTCTCCTGTGAGTCTAGATTTTCGAATCCGACGCAAAAATGATAGTTAATTGTAACGTTCAGGGCCTTGTAGTGACGATGGAACACTCAAATTGCGTCGAGATTCAATACATCGGCCTGCAGCCGACTAGTCTCCAAGGGTCTGTTGCTGCCTCGGGCACCACATGGTCCTTCTCCTGTGAGTCTAGATTTTCGAATCCGACGCAAAAATAATAGTGAATTGTAACGTTTAGGGCCTCCTAATGACGATGGAACACTCAAATTGCGTCGAGATTCAATACATCGGCCTGCAGCCGACTTGTCTCCAAGGGTCTGTTGCTGCCTCGGGCACCTTATGGTCGTTCTCTTGTAAGTCTAGATTTTCGAATCCGACGCAAAAATGATAGTTAATTGTAACGTTTATTGCCTCCTAATGACGATGGAACTCTCAGATTGCGTCGAGATTCAATACATCGGCCTCCAGCCGACTTGTCTCCAAGGGGATATCGCTGCCTCGGGCACCACATGGTCCGTCTCCGACGAGTCTAGATTTTCGAATCCGACGCAAAAATGATAGTTAATTGTAACGTTCAGGGCCTCCTAATGCCGATGGAACACTCAAATTGCGTCGAGATTCAATACATCGGCCTACAGCCGACTTGTCTCCAAGGGTCTGTTTCTGCCTCTGGCACCTTATGGTCGTTCTCTTGTAAGTCTAAATTATCGAATCCGACGCAAAAGTGATAGTTAATTGTAACGTTTAGGGCCGCCTAATGACGATGGAACACTCAAATTGCGTCGAGATCCAATACATCGTTCTCCAGCCGACTTGTCTCCAAGGGTCTAATGCTGCCTCGGGCACCTTATGGTCGTTCTCTTGTAAGTCTAGATTTTCGAATCCGACGCAAAAATGATAGTTAATTGAAACGTTCAGGGCCTCCTAATGCCGATGGAACTCTCAAATTGCGTCGAGATTCAATACATCGTCCTCCAGCCGACTTGTCTCCAAGGGTCTATTGCTGCCTCGGGCACCTTATGGTCGTTCTCCTGTGAGTCTAGATTTTCGAATCCGACGCAAAAATGATTGTTAATTGTAACGTTCAGGGCCTCCTAATGACGATGGAACTCTCAAATTGCGTCGAGATTCAATACATCGGCCTCCAGCCGACTTGTCTCCAAGGGGATATCGCTGCCTCGGGCACCACATGGTCCGACTCCGGTGAGTCTAGATTTTCGAATCCGACGCAAAAATGATAGTTAATTGTAACGTTCAGGGCCTCCTAATGCCGATGGAACACCCAAATTGCGTCGAGATTCAATACATCGGCCTCCAGCCGACATGTCTCCAAGGGTCTGTTGCTGCCTCGGGCACCTTATGGTCGTTCTCTTGTAAGTCTAGATTATCGAATCCGACGCAAAAATGATAGTTAATTGTAACGTTTAGGGCCTCCTAATGACGATGGAACTCTCAGATTGCGTCGAGATTCAATACATCGGCCTCCAGCCGACTTGTCTGCAAGGGTCTGTTGCAGCCTCAGGCACCTCATGGTCTTTCTCCTGTGAGTCTAAATTTTCGAATCCGACGCAAAAATGATAGTTAATTGTAACGTTCAGGTCCTTGTAATGACGATGGAACACTCAAATTGCGTCGAGATTCAATACATCGGATGCAGCCGACTTGTCACCAAGGGTCTATTGCTGCCACGGGCACCTTATGGTCGTTCTCTTGTAAGTCTAGATTTTCGAATCCGACGCAAAAATGATAGTTAATTGTAACGTTTATGGCCTCCTAATGACGATGGAACTCTCAGATTGCGTCGAGATTCAATACATCGGCCTCCAGCCGACTTGTCTCCAAGGGGATATCGCTGCCTCGGGCACAACATGGTCCGTCTCCGACGAGTCTAGATTTTCGAATCCGACGCAAAAATGATAGTTAATTGTAACGTTCAGGGCCTCCTAATGCCGATGGAACACTCAAATTGCGTCGAGATTCAATACATCGGCCTACAGCCGACTTGTCTCCAAGGGTCTATTGCTGACTCGGGCACCTTATGGTCGTTCTCCTGTGAGTCTAGATTTTCGAATCCGACGCAAAAATGATGGTTAATTGTAACGTTCAGGGCCTTGTAATGACGATGGAACACTCAAATTGCGTCGAGATTCAATACATCGGCTTGGAGCCGACTTGTCCCCAAGGGTCTATTGCTGCCTCGGGCACCACATGGTCCTTCTCCTGCGAGTCTAGATTAGCGAATCCCACGCAAAAATGATAGTTAATTGTAACGTTCAGGGCCTCCTAATGCCGATGGAACACTCAAATTGCGTCGAGATTCAATACATCGGCCTCCAGCCGACTTGTCTCCAAGGGTCTATTGCTGCTTCGGGCACCTTATGGTCGTTCTCCTGTGAGTCTAGATTTTCGAATCCGACGCAAAAATGATAGTTAATTGTAACGTTCACGGCCTTGTAATGACGACGGAACACTCAAATTGCGTCAAGATTCAATACATCGGCCTGCAGCCGACTTGTCTCCAAGGGTCAATTGCTGCCTCGGGCACCACATGGTTCTTCTCCTGTGAGTCTAGATTTTCGAATCCGACGCAAAAATGATAGTGAATTGTAACGTTCAGCGCCTCCTAATGACGATAGAAGACTTAAATTGCGTCGAGATTCAATACATCGGCCTCCAGGCGACTTGTCTCCAAGGGTCTGTTGCTGCCTCTGGCACCTTATGGTCGTTCTCTTGTAAGTCTAAATTATCGAATCCGACGCAAAAATGATAGTTAATTGTAACGTTTAGGGCCGCCTAATGACGATGGAACACTCAAATTGCGTCGAGATCCAATACATCGTTCTCCAGCCGACTTGTCTCCAAGGGTCTAACGCTGCCTCGGGCACCTTATGGTCGTTCTCTTGTAAGTCTAGATTTTCGAATCCGACGCAAAAATGATAGTTAATTGAAACGTTCAGGGCCTCCTAATGCCGATGGAACTCTCAAATTGCGTCGAGATTCAATACATCGTCCTCCAGCCGACTTGTCTCCAAGGGTCTATTGCTGCCTCGGGCACCTTATGGTCGTTCTCCTGTGAGTCTAGATTTTCGAATCCGACGCAAAAATGATTGTTAATTGTAACGTTCAGGGCCTCCTAATGACGATGGAACTCTCAAATTGCGTCGAGATTCAATACATCGGCCTCCAGCCGACTTGTCTCCAAGGGGATATCGCTGAATCGGGCACCACATGGTGTGTCTCCGGTGAGTCTAGATTTTCGAATCCGACGCAAAAATGATAGTTAATTGTAACGTTCAGGGCCTCCTAATGCCGATGGAACACCCAAATTGCGTCGAGATTCAATACATCGGCCTCCAGCCGACATGTCTCCAATGGTCTGTTGCTGCCTCGGGCACCTTATGGTCGTTCTCTTGTAAGTCTAGATTATCGAATCCGACGCAAAAATGATAGTTAATTGTAACGTTTAGGACCTCCTAATGACGATGGAACTCTCAGATTGCGTCGAGATTCAATACATCGGCCTCCAGCCGACTTGTCTCCAAGGGTCTGTTGCAGCCTCAGGCACCTCATGGTCTTTCTCCTGTGAGTCTAACTTTTCGAATCCGACGCAAAAATGATAGTTAATTGTAACGTTCAGGTCCTTGTAATGACGATGGAACACTCAAATTGCGTCGAGATTCAATACATCGGCTTGCAGCCGACTTGTCACCAAGGGTCTATTGCTGCCTCGGGCACCACATGGTCCTTCTCCTGCGAGTCTAGATTTTCGAATCCGACGCAAAAATGATAGTGAATTGTAACGTTTAGGGCCTCCTAATGACGATGGAACACTCAAATTGCGTCGAGATTCAATACATCTTGTCTCCAAGGGTCTATTGCTGCCTCGGGCACCACATGGTCCTTCTCCTGTGAGTCTAGATTTTCGAATCCGACGCAAAAATGATAGTTAATTGTAACGTTCAGGGCCTTGTAGTGACGATGGAGCACTCAAATTGCGTCGAGATTCAATACATCGGCCTGCAGCCGACTAGTCTCCAAGGGTCTGTTGCTGCCTCGGGCACCACATGGTCCTTCTCCTGTGAGTCTAGATTTTCGAATCCGACGCAAAAATGATAGTTAATTGTAACGTTCAGGGCCTTGTAGTGACGATGGAACACTCAAATTGTGTGATTCAATACATCGGCCTGCAGCCGACTTGTCTCCAAGGGTCTGTTGCTGCGTCGGGCACCACATGTTCCTTCTCCTGTGAGTCTAGATTTTCGAATCCGATGCAAAAATGATTGTTAATTGTAACGTTCAGGGCCTCCTAATGACGATGGAACTCTCAAATTGCGTCGAGATTCAATACATCGGCGTCCAGCCGACTTGTCTCCAAGGGTCTGTTGCTGCCTCGGGCACCTTATGGTCGTTCTCTTGTAAGTCTAGATTTTCGAATCCGACGCAAAAATGATAGTTAATTGTAACGTTCAGGGCCTTGTAGTGACGATGGAACACTCAAATTGCGTCGAGATTCAATACATCGGCCTGCAGCCGACTAGTCTCCAAGGGTCTGTTGCTGCCTCGGGCACCACATGGTCCTTCTCCTGTGAGTCTAGATTTTCGAATCCGACGCAAAAATGATAGTTAATTGTAACGTTCAGGGCCTTGTAGTGACGATGGAACACTCAAATTGTGTGATTCAATACATCGGCCTGCAGCCGACTTGTCTCCAAGGGTCTGTTGCTGCGTCGGGCACCACATGTTCCTTCTCCTGTGAGTCTAGATTTTCGAATCCGATGCAAAAATGATTGTTAATTGTAACGTTCAGGGCCTCCTAATGACGATGGAACTCTCAAATTGCGTCGAGATTCAATACATCGGCGTCCAGCCGACTTGTCTCCAAGGGTCTGTTGCTGCCTCGGGCACCTTATGGTCGTTCTCTTGTAAGTCTAGATTTTCGAATCCGACGCAAAAATGATAGTTAATTGTAACGTTCAGGGCCTTGTAGTGACGATGGAACACTCAAATTGCGTCGAGATTCAATACATCGGCCTGCAGCCGACTAGTCTCCAAGGGTCTGTTGCTGCCTCGGGCACCACATGGTCCTTCTCCTGTGAGTCTAGATTTTCGAATCCGACGCAAAAATGATAGGGAATTGTAACGTTTAGGGCCTCCTAATGACGATGGAACACTCAAATTGCGTCGAGATTCAATACATCGGCCTCCAGCCGACTTGTCTCCAAGGGTCTGTTGCTGCCTCGGGCACCTTATGGTCGTTCTCTTGTAAGTCTAGATTTTCGAATCCGACGCAAAAATGATAATTAATTGTAACGTTTAGGGCCTCCTAATGACGATGGAACTCTCAGATTGCGTCGAGATTCAATACATCGGCCTCCAGCCGACTTGTCTCCAAGGGGATATCGCTGCCTCGGGCACCACATGGTCCGTCTCCGACGAGTCTAGATTTTCGAATCCGACGCAAAAATGATAGTTAATTGTAACGTTCAGGGCCTCCTAATGCCGATGGAACACTCAAATTGCGTCGAGATTCAATACATTGTCCTCCAGCCGACTTGTGTCCAAGGGTCTATTGCTGCCTCGGGCACCTTATGGTCGTTCTCCTGTGAGTCTAGATTTTCGAATCCGACGCAAAAATAATAGTTAATTGTGACGTTCAGGGCCTTGTAGTGACGATGGAACACTCAAATTGAGTCGAGATTCTATACATCAGCCTGCAGCCGACTTGACTCCAAGGGTCAATTGCTGCCTCGGGCACCACATGGTTCTTCTCCTGTGAGTCTAGATTTTTGAATCCGACGCAAAAATGATAGTGAATTGTAACGTTCAGCGCCTCCTAATGACGATAGAAGACTCAAATTGCGTCGAGATTCAATACATCGACCTCCAGTCGACTTGTATCCAAGAGGATATTGCAGTCTCGGGCACCTCATGGTCGTTCTCTTGTAAGTCTAGATTTTCGAATCCGACGCAAAAACGATAGTTAATTGTAACGTTCAGGGCCTCCTAATGCCGATGGAACTCTCAAATTGCGTCGAGATTCAATACATCGTCCTCCAGCCGACTTTTCTCCAAGGGTCTATTGCTGCCTCGGGCACCTTATGGTCGTTCTCCTGTGAGTCTAGATTTTCGAATCCGACGCAAAAATGATTGTTAATTGTAACGTTCAGGGCCTCCTAATGACGATGGAACTCTCAAATTGCGTCGAGATTCAATACATCGGCCTCCAGCCGACTTGTCTCCAAGGGGATATCGCTGCCTCGGGTACCACATGGTCCGTCTCCGGTGAGTCTAGATTTTCGAATCCGACGCAAAAATGATAGTTAATTGTAACGTTCAGGGCCTCCTAATGCCGATGGAACACCCAAATTGCGTCGAGATTCAATACATCGGCCTCCAGCCGACATGTCTCCAAGGGTCTGTTGCTGCCTCGGGCACCTTATGGTCGTTCTCTTGTAAGTCTAGATTATCGAATCCGACGCAAAAATGATAGTTAATTGTAACGTTTAGGGCCTCCTAATGACGATGGAACTCTCAGATTGCGTCGAGATTCAATACATCGGCCTCCAGCCGACTTGTCTCCAAGGGTCTATTGCTGCCTCGGGCACCTTATGGTCGTTCTCCTGTGAGTCTAGATTTTCGAATCCGACGCAAAAATGATTGTTAATTGTAACGTTCAGGGCCTCCTAATGACGATGGAACTCTCAAATTGCGTCGAGATTCAATACATCGGCCTCCAGCCGACTTGTCTCCAAGGGGATATCGCTGCCTCGGGCACCACATGGTCCGTCTCCGACGAGTCTAGATTTTCGAATCCGACGCAAAAATGATAGTTAATTGTAACGTTCAGGGCCTCCTAATGCCGATGGAACACCCAAATTGCGTCGAGATTCAATACATCGGCCTCCAGCCGACTTGTCTCCAAGGGTCTATTGCTGCCTCGGGCACCTTATGGTCGTTCTCCTGTGAGTCTAGATTTTCGAATCCGACGCAAGAATGATAGTTAATTGTAACGTTCAGGGCCTTGTAATGACGATGGAACACCCAAACTGCGTCGAGATTCAATACATCGGCCTGCAGCCGCCTTGTCTTCAAGGGTCTATTGCTGCCTCGGGCACCACGTGGTCCTTCTCCTGTTAGTCTAGATTTTCGAACCCGACGCAAAACTGATAGTGAATTGTAACGTTTAGGGCCACCTAATGACGATGGAACACTCAAATTGCGTCGAGATTCAATACATCGGCCTCCAGCCGACTTGTCTCCAAGGGTCTGTTTCAGCCTCAGGCACCTCATGGTCTTTCTCCTGTGAGTCTAACTTTTCGAATCCGACGCAAAAATGATAGTTAATTGTAACGTTCAGGTCCTTGTAATGACGATGGAACACTCAAATTGCGTCGAGATTCAATACATCGGCTTGCAGACGACTTGTCTCCAAGGGTCTATTGCTGCCTCGGGCACCACATGGTCCTTCTCCTGCGAGTCTAGATTTTCGAATCCGACGCAAAAATGATAGTGAATTGTAACGTTTAGGGCCTCCTAATGACGATGGAACACTCAAATTGCGTCGAGATCCAATACATCGGCCTCCAGCCGACTTGTCTCCAAGGGTCTATTGCTGCCTCGGGCACCACATGGTCCTTCTCCTGTGAGTCTAGATTTTCGAATCCGACGCAAAAATGATAGTTAATTGTAACGTTCAGGGCCTTGTAGTGACGATGGAACACTCAAATTGCGTCGAGATTCAATACATCGGCCTGCAGCCGACTTGTCTCCAAGGGTCTGTTGCTGCCTCGGGCACCACATGGTCCTTCTCCTGTGAGTCTAGATTTTCGAATCCGACGCAAAAATGATTGTTAATTGTAACGTTCAGGGCCTCCTAATGACGATGGAACTCTCAAATTGCGTCGAGATTCAATACATCGGCCTCCAGCCGACTTGTCTCCAAGGGTCTATTGCTGCCTCGGGCACCTTATGGTCGTTCTCTTGTAAGTCTAGATTTTCGAATCCGACGCAAAAATGATAGTTAATTGTAACGTTCAGGGCCTTGTAGTGACGATGGAACACTCAAATTGCGTCGAGATTCAATACATCGGCCTGCAGCCGACTAGTCTCCAAGGGTCTGTTGCTGCCTCGGGCACCACATGGTCCTTCTCCTGTGAGTCTAGATTTTCGAATCCGACGCAAAAATGATAGTGAATTGTAACGTTTGGGGCCTCCTAATGACGATGGAACACTCAAATTGCGTCGAGATTCAATACATCTGCCTCCAGCCGACTTGTCTCCAAGGGTCTGTTGCTGCCTCGGGCACCTTATGGTCGTTCTCTTGTAAGTCTAGATTTTCGAATCCGACGCAAAAATGATAGTTAATTGTAACGTTTAGGGCCTCCTAATGACGATGGAAGTCTCAGATTGCGTCGAGATTCAATACATCGGCTTCCAGCCGACTTGTCTCCAAGGGGATATCGCTGCCTCGGGCACCACATGGTCCGTCTCCGACGAGTCTAGATTTTCGAATCCGACGCAAAAATGATAGTTAATTGTAACGTTCAGGGCCTCCTAATGCCGATGGAACACTCAAATTGCGTCGAGATTCAATACATCGGCCTCCAGCCGACTTGTCTCCAAGGGTCTATTGCTGACTCGGGCACCTTATGGTCGTTCTCCTGTGAGTCTAGATTTTCGAATCCGACGCAAAAATGATAGTTAATTGTAACGTTCAGGGCCTTGTAATGACGATGGAACACTCAAATTGCGTCGAGATTCAATACATCGGCTTGCAGCCGACTTGTCTCCAAGGGTCTATTGCTGCCTCGGGCACCACATGGTCCTTCTCCTGCGAGTCTAGATTAGCGAATCCCACGCAAAAATGATAGTTAATTGTAACGTTTAGGGCCTCCTAATGACGATGGAACTCTCAGATTGCGTCGAGATTCAATACATCGGCCTCCAGCCGACTTGTCTCCAAGGGTCTGTTGCTGCCTCGGGCACCTTATGGTCGCTCTCTTGTTAGTCTAGATTATGGAATCCGACGCAAAAATGATAGTTAATTGTAACGTTCAGGGCCTTGTAGTGACGATGGAACACTCAAATTGAGTCGAGATTCTATACATCAGCCTGCAGCCGACTTGACTCCAAGGGTCTACTGCTGCCTCGGGCACCACATGGTCCTTCTCCTGTGAGTCTAGATTTTCGAATCCGACTCAAAAATGATAGTGAATTGTAACGTTTAGGGCCTCCTAATGACGATGGAACTCTCAAATTGCGTCGAGATTCAATACATCGGCCTCCAGCCGACTTGTCTCCAAGGGGATATCGCTGCCTCGGGCACCACATGGTCCGTCTCCGGTGAGTCTAGATTTTCGAATCCGACGCAAAAATGATAGTGAATTGTAACGTTCAGGGCCTCCTAATGCCGATGGAACACTCAAATTGCGTCGAGATTCAATACATCGGCTTCCAGCCGACTTGTCTCCAAGGGTCTATTGCTGCCTCGGGCACCTTATGGTCTTTCTCCTGTGAGTCTAGATTTTCGAATCCGACGCAAAAATGATAGTGAATTGTAACGTTCAGGGCCTCCTAATGCCGATGGAACACTCAAATTGCGTCGAGATTCAATACATCGACATCCAGTCGACTTGTATCCAAGAGGATATTGCAGTCTCGGGCACCTCATGGTCGTTCTCTTGCAAGTCTAGATTTTCGAATCCGACGCAAAAATGATAGTTAATTGTAACGTTCAGGGCCTCCTAATGACGATGGAACTCTCAAATTGCGTCGAGATTCAATACATCGTCCTCCAGCCGACTTGTCTCCAAGGGTCTATTGCTGCCTCGGGCACCTTATGGTCGTTCTTATGTAAGTCTAGATTTTCGAATCCGACGCAAAAATGATAGTTAATTGTAACGTTCATGGCCTCCTAATGCCGATGGAACACTCAAATTGCGTCGAGATTCAATACATCGGCCTCCAGCCGACTTGTCTCCAAGGGTCTGTTGCTGCCTCTGGCACCTTATGGTCGTTCTCTTGTATGTCTAAATTATCGAATCCGACGCAAAAATGATAGTTAATTGTAACGTTTAGGGCCGCCTAATGACGACGGAACACTCAAATTGCGTCGAGATTCAATACATCGTCCTCCAGCCGACTTCTCTCCAAGGGTCTAATGCTGCCACGGGCACCTTATTGTCGTTCTCTTGTAAGTCTAGATTTTCGAATCCGACCCAAAAATGATAGTTAATTGAAACGTTCAGGGCCTCCTAATGCCGATGGAACTCTCAAATTGCGTCGAGATTCAATACATCGTCCTCCAGCCGACTTGTCTCCAAGGGTCTATTGCTGCCTCGGGCACCTTATGGTCGTTCTCCTGTGAGTCTAGATTTTCGAATCCGACGCAAAAATGATTGTTAATTGTATCCTTCAGGGCCTCCTAATGACGATGGAACTCTCAAATTGCGTCGAGATTCAATACATCGGCCTCCAGCCGACTTGTCTCCAAGGGGATATCGCTGCCTCGGGCACCACATGGTCCGTCTCCGGTGAGTCTAGATTTTCGAATCCGACGCAAAAATTATAGTTAATTGTAACGTTCAGGGCCTCCTAATGCCGATGGAACACCCAAATTGCGTCGAGATTCAATACATCGGCCTCCAGCCGACTTGTCTCCAAGGGTCTGTTGCTGCCTCGGGCACCTTATGGTCGTTCTCTTGTAAGTCTAGATTATCGAATCCGACGCAAAAATGATAGTTAATTGTAACGTTTAGGGCCTCCTAATGACGATGGAACTCTCAGATTGCGTCGAGATTCAATACATCGGCCTCCAGCCGACTTGTCTCCAAGGGTCTATTGCTGCCTCGGGCACCTTATGGTCGTTCTCCTGTGAGTCTAGATTTTCGAATCCGACGCAAAAATGATTGTTAATTGTAACGTTCAGGGCCTCCTAATGACGATGGAACTCTCAAATTGCGTCGAGATTCAATACATCGGCCTCCAGCCGACTTGTCTCCAAGGGGATATCGCTGCCTCGGGCACCACATGGTCCGTCTCCGACGAGTCTAGATTTTCGAATCCGACGCAAAAATGATAGTTAATTGTAACGTTTAGGGCCTCCTAATGACGATGGAACACTCAAATTGCGTCGAGATTCAATACATCGGCCTCCAGCCGACTTGTCTCCAAGGGTCTGTTGCAGCCTCAGGCACCACATGGTCTTTCTCCTGTGAGTCTAAATTTTCGAATGCGACGCAAAAATGATAGTTAATTGTAACGTTCAGGTCCTTGTAATGACGATGGAACACTCAAATTGCGTCGAGATTCAATACATCGGCTTGCAGCCGACTTGTCTCCAAGGGTCTATTGCTGACTCGGGCACCTTATGGTCGTTCTCCTGTGAGTCTTGATTTTCGAATTCGACGCAAAAATGATAGTTAATTGTAACGTTGAGGGCCTTGTAATGACGATGGAACACTCAAATTGCGTCGAGATTCAATACATCGGCCTGCAGCCGCCTTGTCTCCAAGGGTCTATTGCTGCCTCGGGCACCACATGGTCCTTCTCCTGTGAGTCTAGATTTTCGAACCCGACGCAAAACTGATAGTGAATTGTAACGTTTAGGGCCTCCTAATGACGATGGAACACTCAAATTGCGTCGAGATTCAATACATCGGCCTCCAGCCGACTTGTCTCCAAGGGTCTGTTGCTGCCTCAGGCACCTCATGGTCTTTCTCCTGTGAGTCTAAATTTTCGAATCCGACGCAAAAATGATAGTTAATTGTAACGTTCAGGTCCTTGTAATGACGATGGAACACTCAAATTGCGTCGAGATTCAATACATCGGCTTGCAGCCGACTTGTCTCCAAGGGTCTATTGCTGCCTCGGGCACCACATGGTCCTTCTCCTGCGAGTCTAGATTTTCGAATCCGACGCAAAAATGATAGTGAATTGTAACGTTTAGGGCCTCCTAATGACGATGGAACACTCAAATTGCGTCGAGATTCAATACATCTTGTCTCCAAGGGTCTATTGCTGCCTCGGGCACCACATGGTCCTTCTCCTGTGAGTCTAGATTTTCGAATCCGACGCAAAAATGATAGTTAATTGTAACGTTTAGGGCCTCCTAATGACGATGGAACTCTCAGATTGCGTCGAGATTCAATACATCGGCCTCCAGCCGACTTGTCTCCAAGGGGATATCGCTGCCTCGGGCACCACATGGTCCGTCTCCGACGAGTCTAGATTTTCGAATCCGACGCAAAAATGATAGTTAATTGTAACGTTCAGGGCCTCCTAATGCCGATGGAACACTCAAATTGCGTCGAGATTCAATACATCGGCCTCCAGCCGACTTGTCTCCAAGGGTCTATTGCTGACTCGGGCACCTTATGGTCGTTCTCCTGTGAGTCTAGATTTTCGAATCCGACGCAAAAATGATAGTTAATTGTAACGTTCAGGGCCTTGTAATGACGATGGAACACTCAAATTGCGTCGAGATTCAATACATCGGCTTGCAGCCGACTTGTCGCCAAGGGTCTATTGCTGCCTCGGGCACCACATGGTCCTTCTCCTGCGAGTCTAGATTAGCGAATCCCACGCAAAAATGATAGTTAATTGTAACGTTTAGGGCCTCCTAATGACGATGGAACTCTCAGATTGCGTCGAGATTCAATACATCGGCCTCCAGCCGACTTGTCTCCAAGGGTCTGTTGCTGCCTCGGGCACCTTATGGTCGTTCTCTTGTTAGTCTAGATTATGGAATCCGACGCAAAAATGATAGTTAATTGTAACGTTCAGGGCCTTGTAGTGACGATGGAACACTCAAATTGAGTCGAGATTCTATACATCAGCCTGCAGCCGACTTGACTCCAAGGGTCTATTGCTGCCTCGGGCACCACATGGTCCGTCTCCGGTGTGTCTAGATTTTCGAATCCGACGCAAAAATGATAGTTAATTGTAACGTTCAGGGCCTCCTAATGCCGATGGAACACTCAAATTGCGTCGAGATTCAATACATCGGCCTCCAGCCGACTTGTCTCCAAGGGTCTATTGCTGCCTCGGGCACCTTATGGTCGTTCTCCTGTGAGTCTAGATTTTCGAATCCGACGCAAAAATGATAGTTAATTGTAACGTTCAGGGCCTTGTAATGACGACGGAACACTCAAATTGCGTCAAGATTCAATACATCGGCCTGCAGCCGACTTGTCTCCAAGGGTCAATTGCTGCCTCGGGCACCACATGGTTCTTCTCCTGTGAGTCTAGATTTTTGAATCCGACGCAAAAATGATAGTGAATTGTAACGTTCAGCGCCTCCTAATGACGATAGAAGACTCAAATTGCGTCGAGATTCAATACATCGACCTCCAGTCGACTTGTATCCAAGAGGATATTGCAGTCTCGGGCACCTCATGGTCGTTCTCTTGTAAGTCTAGATTTTCGAATCCGACGCAAAAATGATAGTTAATTGTAACCTTCAGGGCCTCCTAATGACGATGGAACTCTCAAATTGCGTCGAGATTCAATACATCGGCCTCCAGCCGACTTGTCTCCAAGGGGATATCGCTGCCTCGGGCACCACATGGTCCGTCTCCGGTGAATCTAGATTTTCGAATCCGACGCAAAAATGATAGTTAATTGTAACGTTCAGGGCCTCCTAATGCCGATGGAACTCTCAAATTGCGTCGAGATTCAATACATCGTCCTCCAGCCGACTTGTCTCCAAGGGTCTATTGCTGCCTCGGGCACCTTATGGTCGTTCTCCTGTGAGTCTAGATTTTCGAATCCGACGCAAAAATGATTGTTAATTGTATCCTTCAGGGCCTCCTAATGACGATGGAACTCTCAAATTGCGTCGAGATTCAATACATCGGCCTCCAGCCGACTTGTCTCCAAGGGGATATCGCTGCCTCGGGCACCACATGGTCCGTCTCCGGTGAGTCTAGATTTTCGAATCCGACGCAAAAATTATAGTTAATTGTAACGTTCAGGGCCTCCTAATGCCGATGGAACACCCAAATTGCGTCGAGATTCAATACATCGGCCTCCAGCCGACTTGTCTCCAAGGGTCTGTTGCTGCCTCGGGCACCTTATGGTCGTTCTCTTGTAAGTCTAGATTATCGAATCCGACGCAAAAATGATAGTTAATTGTAACGTTTAGGGCCTCCTAATGACGATGGAACTCTCAGATTGCGTCGAGATTCAATACATCGGCCTCCAGCCGACTTGTCTCCAAGGGTCTATTGCTGCCTCGGGCACCTTATGGTCGTTCTCCTGTGAGTCTAGATTTTCGAATCCGACGCAAAAATGATTGTTAATTGTAACGTTCAGGGCCTCCTAATGACGATGGAACTCTCAAATTGCGTCGAGATTCAATACATCGGCCTCCAGCCGACTTGTCTCCAAGGGGATATCGCTGCCTCGGGCACCACATGGTCCGTCTCCGACGAGTCTAGATTTTCGAATCCGACGCAAAAATGATAGTTAATTGTAACGTTCAGGGCCTCCTAATGCCGATGGAACACTCAAATTGCGTCGAGATTCAATACATCGGCCTCCAGCCGACTTGTCTCCAAGGGTCTGTTGCAGCCTCAGGCACCTCATGGTCTTTCTCCTGTGAGTCTAAATTTTCGAATCCGACGCAAAAATGATAGTTAATTGTAACGTTTAGGGCCTCCTAATGACGATGGAACTCTCAGATTGCGTCGAGATTCAATACATCGGCCTCCAGCCGACTTGTCTCCAAGGGTCTATTGCTGCCTCGGGCACCACATGGTCCTTCTCCTGTGAGTCTAGATTTTCGAATCCGACGCAAAAATGATTGTTAATTGTAACGTTCAGGGCCTCCTAATGACGATGGAACTCTCAAATTGCGTCGAGATTCAATACATCGGCCTCCAGCCGACTTGTCTCCAAGGGTCTCTTGCTGCCTCGGGCACCACATGGTCCTTCTCCTGTGAGTCTAGATTTTCGAAGCCGACGCAAAACTGATAGTGAATTGTAACGTTTAGGGCCTCCTAATGACGATGGAACACTCAAATTGCGTCGAGATTCAATACATCGGCCTCCAGCCGACTTGTCTCCAAGGGTCTGTTGCAGCCTCAGGCACCACATGGTCTTTCTCCTGTGAGTCTAAATTTTCGAATCCGACGCAAAAATGATAGTTAATTGTAACGTTCAGGTCCTTGTAATGACGATGGAACACTCAAATTGCGTCGAGATTCAATACATCGGCTTGCAGCCGACTTGTCTCCAAGGGTCTATTGCTGACTCGGGCACCTTATGGTCGTTCTCGTGTGAGTCTTGATTTTCGAATTCGACGCAAAAATGATAGTTAATTGTAACGTTGAGGGCCTTGTAATGACGATGGAACACTCAAATTGCGTCGAGATTCAATACATCGGCCTGCAGCCGCCTTGTCTCCAAGGGTCTATTGCTGCCTCGGGCACCACATGGTCCTTCTCCTGTGAGTCTAGATTTTCGAACCCGACGCAAAACTGATAGTGAATTGTAACGTTTAGGGCCTCCTAATGACGATGGAACACTCAAATTGCGTCGAGATTCAATACATCGGCCTCCAGCCGACTTGTCTCCAAGGGTCTGTTGCTGCCTCAGGCACCTCATGGTCTTTCTCCTGTGAGTCTAAATTTTCGAATCCGACGCAAAAATGATAGTTAATTGTAACGTTCAGGTCCTTGTAATGACGATGGAACACTCAAATTGCGTCGAGATTCAATACATCGGCTTGCAGCCGACTTGTCTCCAAGGGTCTATTGCTGCCTCGGGCACCACATGGTCCTTCTCCTGCGAGTCTAGATTTTCGAATCCGACGCAAAAATGATAGTGAATTGTAACGTTTAGGGCCTCCTAATGACGATGGAACACTCAAATTGCGTCGAGATTCAATACATCTTGTCTCCAAGGGTCTATTGCTGCCTCGGGCACCACATGGTCCTTCTCCTGTGAGTCTAGATTTTCGAATCCGACGCAAAAATGATAGTTAATTGTAACGTTTAGGGCCTCCTAATGACGATGGAACTCTCAGATTGCGTCGAGATTCAATACATCGGCCTCCAGCCGACTTGTCTCCAAGGGGATATCGCTGCCTCGGGCACCACATGGTCCGTCTCCGACGAGTCTAGATTTTCGAATCCGACGCAAAAATGATAGTTAATTGTAACGTTCAGGGCCTCCTAATGCCGATGGAACACTCAAATTGCGTCGAGATTCAATACATCGGCCTCCAGCCGACTTGTCTCCAAGGGTCTATTGCTGACTCGGGCACCTTATGGTCGTTCTCCAGTGAGTCTAGATTTTCGAATCCGACGCAAAAATGATAGTTAATTGTAACGTTCAGGGCCTTGTAATGACGATGGAACACTCAAATTGCGTCGAGATTCAATACATCGGCTTGCAGCCGACTTGTCTCCAAGGGTCTATTGCTGCCTCGGGCACCACATGGTCCTTCTCCTGCGAGTCTAGATTAGCGAATCCCACGCAAAAATGATAGTTAATTGTAACGTTTAGGGCCTCCTAATGACGATGGAACTCTCAGATTGCGTCGAGATTCAATACATCGGCCTCCAGCCGACTTGTCTCCAAGGGTCTGTTGCTGCCTCGGGCACCTTATGGTCGTTCTCTTGTTAGTCTAGATTATGGAATCCGACGCAAAAATGATAGTTAATTGTAACGTTCAGGGCTTTGTAGTGACGATGGAACACTCAAATTGAGTCGAGATTCTATACATCAGCCTGCAGCCGACTTGACTCCAAGGGTCTATTGCTGCCTCGGGCACCACATGGTCCGTCTCCGGTGTGTCTAGATTTTCGAATCCGACGCAAAAATGATAGTTAATTGTAACGTTCAGGGCCTCCTAATGCCGATGGAACACTCAAATTGCGTCGAGATTCAATACATCGGCCTCCAGCCGACTTGTCTCCAAGGGTCTATTGCTGCCTCGGGCACCTTATGGTCGTTCTCCTGTGAGTCTAGATTTTCGAATCCGACGCAAAAATGATAGTTAATTGTAACGTTCAGGGCCTTGTAATGACGACGGAACACTCAAATTGCGTCAAGATTCAATACATCGGCCTGCAGCCGACTTGTCTCCAATGGTCAATTGCTGCCTCGGGCACCACATGGTTCTTCTCCTGTGAGTCTAGATTTTTGAATCCGACGCAAAAATGATAGTGAATTGTAACGTTCAGCGCCTCCTAATGACGATAGAAGACTCAAATTGCGTCGAGATTCAATACATCGACCTCCAGTCGACTTGTATCCAAGAGGATATTGCAGTCTCGGGCACCTCATGGTCGTTCTCTTGTAAGTCTAGATTTTCGAATCCGACGCAAAAATGATAGTTAATTGTAACCTTCAGGGCCTCCTAATGACGATGGAACTCTCAAATTGCGTCGAGATTCAATACATCGGCCTCCAGCCGACTTGTCTCCAAGGGGATATCGCTGCCTCGGGCACCACATGGTCCGTCTCCGGTGAATCTAGATTTTCGAATCCGACGCAAAAATGATAGTTAATTGTAACGTTCAGGGCCTCCTAATGCCGATGGAACTCTCAAATTGCGTCGAGATTCAATACATCGTCCTCCAGCCGACTTGTCTCCAAGGGTCTAATGCTGCCTCGGGCACCTTATGGTCGTTCTCTTGTAAGTCTAGATTTTCGAATCCGACGCAAAAATGATAGTTAATTGAAACGTTCAGGGCCTCCTAATGCCGATGGAACTCTCAAATTGCGTCGAGATTCAATACATCGTCCTCCAGCCGACTTGTCTCCAAGGGTCTATTGCTGCCTCGGGTACCTTATGGTCGTTCTCCTGTGAGTCTAGATTTTCGAATCCAACGCAAAAATGATTGTTAATTGTAACCTTCAGGGCCTCCTAATGACGATGGAACTCTCAAATTGCGTCGAGATTCAATACATCGGCCTCCAGCCGACTTGTCTCCAAGGGGATATCGCTGCCTCGGGCACCACATGGTCCGTCTCCGGTGAGTCTAGATTTTCGAATCCGACGCAAAAATGATAGTTAATTGTAACGTTCAGGGCCTCCTAATGCCGATGGAACACCCAAATTGCGTCGAGATTCAATACATCGGCCTCCAGCCGACTTGTCTCCAAGGGTCTGTTGCTGCCTCGGGCACCTTATGGTCGTTCTCTTGTAAGTCTAGATTATCGAATCCGACGCAAAAATGATAGTTAATTGCAACGTTTAGGGCCTCCTAATGACGATGGAACTCTCAGATTGCGTCGAGATTCAATACATCGGCCTCCAGCCGACTTGTCTCCAAGGGTCTATTGCTGCCTCGGGCACCATATGGTCGTTCTCCTGTGAGTCTAGATTTTCGAATCCGACGCAAAAATGATTGTTAATTGTAACGTTCAGGGCCTCCTAATGACGATGGAACTCTCAAATTGCGTCGAGATTCAATACATCGGCCTCCAGCCGACTTGTCTCCAAGGGGATATCGCTGCCTCGGGCACCACATGGTCCGTCTCCGACGAGTCTAGATTTTCGAATCCGACGCAAAAATGATAGTTAATTGTAACGTTCAGGTCCTTGTAATGACGATGGAACCCTCAAATTGCGTCGAGATTCATACATCGGCTTGCAGCCGACTTGTCTCCAAGGGTCTATTGCTGCCTCGGGCACCACATGGTCCTTCTCCTGCGAATCTAGATTTTCGAATCCGACGCAAAAATGATAGTGAATTGTAACGTTTAGGGCCTCCTAATGACGATGGAACACTCAAATTGCGTCGAGATTCAATACATCTTGTCCCCAAGGGTCTATTGCTACCTCGGGCACCACATGGTCCTTCTCCTGTGAGTCTAGATTTTCGAATCCGACGCAAAAATGATAGTTAATTGTAACGTTCAGGCCCTTGTAGTGACGATGGAACACTCAAATTGCGTCGAGATTCAATACATCGGCCTGCAGCCGACTAGTCTCCAAGGGTCTGTTGCTGCCTCGGGCACCTTATGGTCGTTCTCTTGTAAGTCTAGATTTTCGAATCCGACGCAAAAATGATAGTTAATTGAAACGTTCAGGGCCTCCTAATGCCGATGGAACTCTCAAATTACGTCGAGATTCAATACATCGTCCTCCAGCCGACTTGTCTCCAAGGGTCTATTGCTGCCTCGGGCACCTTATGGTCGTTCTCCTGTGAGTCTAGATTTTCGAATCCGACGCAAAAATGATTGTTAATTGTAACCTTCAGGGCCTCCTAACGACGATGGAACTCTCAAATTGCGTCGAGATTCAATACATCGGCCTCCAGCCGACTTGTCTCCAAGGGGATATCGCTGCCTCGGGCACCACATGGTCCGTCTCCGGTGAGTCTAGATTTTCGAATCCGACGCAAAAATGATAGTTAATTGTAACGTTCAGGGCCTCCTAATGCCGATGGAACACCCAAATTGCGTCGAGATTCAATACATCGTCCTCCAGCCGACTTGTCTCCAAGGGTCTGTTGCTGCCTCGGGCACCTTATGGTCGTTCTCTTGTAAGTCTAGATTATCGAATCCGACGCAAAAATGATAGTTAATTGTAACCTTTAGGGCCTCCTAATGACGATGGAACTCTCAAATTGCGTCGAGATTCAATACATCGTCCTCCAGCCGACTTGTCTCCAAGGGTCTATTGCTGCCTCGGGCACCTTATGGTCGTTCTTATGTAAGTCTAGATTTTCGAATCCGACGCAAAAATGATAGTTAATTGTAACGTTCATGGCCTCCTAATGCCGATGGAACACTCAAATTGCGTCGAGATTCAATACATCGTCCTCCAGCCGACTTGTCTCCAAGGGTGTATTGCTGCCTCGGGCACCTTATGGTCGTTCTCCTGTGGGTCTAGATTTTCGAATCCGACACAAAAATGATTGTTAATTGTAACGTTCAGGGCCTCCTAATGACGATGGAACTCTCAAATTGCGTCGAGATTCAATACATCGGCCTCCAGCCGACTTGTCTCCAAGGGGATATCGCTGCCTCGGGCACCACATGGTCCGTCTCCGACGAGTCTAGATTTTCGAATCCGACCCAAAAATGATAGTTAATTGTAACGTTCAGGTCCTTGTAATGACGATGGAACCCTCAAATTGCGTCGAGATTCAATACATCGGCTTGCAGCCGACTTGTCTCCAAGGGTCTATTGCTGCCTCGGGCACCACATGGTCCTTCTCCTGCGAGTCTAGATTTTCGAATCCGACGCAAAAATGATAGTGAATTGTAACGTTCAGGGCCTCCTAATGACGATGGAACACTCAAATTGCGTCGAGATTCAATACATCTTGTCTTCAAGGGTCTATTGCTGCCTCGGGCACCACATGGTCCTTCTCCTGTGAGTCTAGATTTTCGAATCCGACGCAAAAATGATAGTTAATTGTAACATTCAGGGCCTTGTAGTGACGATGGAACACTCAAATTGCGTCGAGATTCAATACATCGGCCTGCAGCCGACTAGTCTCCAAGGGTCTGTTGCTGCCTCGGGCACCACATGGTCCGTCTCCGGTGAGTCTAGATTTTCGAATCCGACGCAAAAATGATAGTTAATTGTAACGTTCAGGGCCTCCTAATGCCGATGGAACACCCAAATTGCGTCGAGATTCAATACATCGGCCTCCAGCCGCCTTGTCTCCAAGGGTCTGTTGCTGCCTCGGGCACCTTATGGTCGTTCTCTTGTAAGTCTAGATTATCGAATCCGACGCAAAAATGATAGTTAATTGAAACGTTCAGGGCCTCCTAATGCCGATGGAACTCTCAAATTGCGTCGAGATTCAATACATCGTCCTCCAGCCGACTTGTCTCCAAGGGTCTAATGCTGCCTCGGGCACCTTATGGTCGTTCTCTTGTAAGTCTAGATTTTCGAATCCGACGCAAAAATGATAGTTAATTGAAACGTTCAGGGCCTCCTAATGCCGATGGAACTCTCAAATTGCGTCGAGATTCAATACATCGTCCTCCAGCCGACTTGTCTCCAAGGGTGTATTGCTGCCTCGGGCACCTTATGGTCGTTCTCCTGTGAGTCTAGATTTTCGAATCCGACGCAAAAATGATTGTTAATTGTAACCTTCAGGGCCTCCTAATGACGATGGAACTCTCAAATTGCGTCGAGATTCAATACATCGGCCTCCAGCCGACTTGTCTCCAAGGGGATATCGCTGCCTCGGGCACCACATGGTCCGTCTCCGGTGAGTCTAGATTTTCGAATCCGACGCAAAAATGATAATTAATTGTAACGTTCAGGGCCTCCTAATGCCGATGGAACACCCAAATTGCGTCGAGATTCAATACATCGGCCTCCAGCCGACTTGTCTCCAAGGGTCTGTTGCTGCCTCGGGCACCTTATGGTCGTTCTCTTGTAAGTCTAGATTATCGAATCCGACGCAAAAATGATAGTTAATTGTAACGTTTAGGGCCTCCTAATGACGATGGAACTCTCAGATTGCGTCGAGATTCAATACATCGGCCTCCAGCCGACGTGTCTCCAAGGGTCTATTGCTGCCTCGGGCACCTTATGGTCGTTCTCCTGTGAGTCTAGATTTCTGAATCCGACGCAAAAATGATTGTTAATTGTAACGTTCAGGGCCTCCTAATGACGATGGAACTCTCAAATTGCGTCGAGATTCAATACATCGGCCTCCAGCCGACTTGTCTCCAAGGGGATATCGCTGCCTCGGGCACCACATGGTCCGTCTCCGACGAGTCTAGATTTTCGAATCCGACGCAAAAATGATAGTCAATTGTAACGTTCAGGTCCTTGTAATGACGATGGAACGCTCAAATTGCGTCGAGATTCAATACATCGGCTTGCAGCCGACTTGTCTCCAAGGGTCTATTGCTGCCTCGGGCACCACATGGTCCTTCTCCTGCGAGTCTAGATTTTCGAATCCGACGCAAAAATGATAGTGAATTGTAACGTTTAGGGCCTGCTAATGACGATGGAACACTCAAATTGCGTCGAGATTCAATACATCTTGTCTCCAAGGGTCTATTGCTGCCTCGGGCACCACATGGTCCTTCTCCTGTGAGTCTAGATTTTCGAATCCGACGCAAAAATGATAGTTAATTGTAACGTTCAGGGCCTTGTAGTGACGATGGAACACTCAAATTGCGTCGAGATTCAATACATCGGCCTGCAGCCGACTAGTCTCCAAGGGTCTATTGCTGCCTCGGGCACCACATGGTCCTTCTCCTGTGAGACTAGATTTTCGAATCCGACGCAAAAATGATAGTGAATTGTAACGTTTAGGGCCTCCTAATGACGATGGAACACTCAAATTGCGTCGAAATTCAATACATCGGCCTCCAGGCGACTTGTCTCCAAGGGGATATCGCTGCCTCGGGCACCACTTGGTCCGTCTCCGACGAGTCTAGATTTTCGAATCCGACGCAAAAATGATAGTTAATTGTAACGTTCAGGGCCTCCTAATGCCGATGGAACACTCAAATTGCGTCGAGATTCAATACATCGGCCTCCAGCCGACTTGTCTCCAAGGGTCTATTGCTGACTCGGGCACCTTATGGTCGTTCTCAGGTGAGTCTAGATTTTCGAATCCGACGCAAAAATGAAAGTTAATTGTAACGTTCAGGTCCTTGTAATGACGATGGAACACTCAAATTGCGTCGAGATTCAATACATCGGCTTGCAGCCGACTTGTCTCCAAGGGTCTATTGCTGCCTCGGGCACCACATGGTCCTTCTCCTGCGAGTCTAGATTTTCGAATCCGACGCAAAAATGATAGTGAATTGTTACGTTTAGGGCCTCCTAATGACGATTTAACACTCAAATTGCGTCGAGATTCAATTCATCTTGTCTCCAAGGGTCTATTGCTGCCTCGGGCACCACATGGTCCTTCTCCTGTGAGTCTAGATTTTCGAATCCGACGCAAAAATGATAGTTCATTGTAACGTTTAGGGCCTCCTAATGACGATGGAACTCTCAGATTGCGTCGAGATTCAATACATCGGCCTCCAGCCGACTTGTCTCCAAGGGGATATCGCTGCCTCGGGCACCACATGGTCCGTCTCCGACGAGTCTAGATTTTCGAATCCGACGCAAAAATGATAGTTAATTGTAACGTTCAGGCCTCCTAATGCCGATGGAACACTCAAATTGCGTCGAGATTCAATACATCGGCCTCCAGCCGACTTGTCTCCAAGGGTCTATTGCTGACTCGGGCACCTTATGGTCGTTCTCCTGTGAGTGTAGATTTTCGAATCCGACGCAAAAATGATAGTTAATTGTAACGTTCAGGGCCTTGTAATGACGATGGAACACTCAAATTGCGTCGAGATTCAATACATCGGCTTGCAGCCGACTTGTCTCCAAGGGTCTATTGCTGCCTCGGGCACCACATGGTCCTTCTCCTGCGAGTCTAGATTAGCGAATCCCACGCAAAAATGATAGTTAATTGTAACGTTTAGGGCCTCCTAATGACGATGGAATTCTCAGATTGCGTCGAGATTCAATACATCGGCCTCCAGCCGACTTGTCTCCAAGGGTCTGTTGCTGCCTCGGGCACCTTATTGTCGTTCTCTTGTTAGTCTAGATTATGGAATCCGACGCAAAAATGATAGTTAATTGTAACGTTCAGGGCCTTGTAGTGACGATGGAACACTCAAATTGAGTCGAGATTCTATACATCAGCCTGCAGCCGACTTGACTCCAAGGGTCTATTGCTGCCTCGGGCACCACATGGTCCTTCTACTGTGAGTCTAGATTTTCGAATCCGACGCAAAAATAATAGTGAATTGTAACGTTTAGGGCCTCCTAATGACGATGGAACTCTCAAATTGCGTCGAGATTCAATACATCAGCCTCCAGTCGACTTGTATCCAAGAGGATATTGCAGTCTCGGGCACCTCATGGTCGTTCTCTTGTAAGTCTAAATTATCGAATCCAACGCAAAAATGATAGTTAATTATATCGTTTAGGGCCGCCTAATGACGATGGAACACTCAAATTGCGTCGAGATTCAATACATCGTCCTCCAGCCGACTTGTCTCCAAGGGTCTAATGCTGCCTCGGGCACCTTATGGTCGTTCTCTTGTAAGTCTAGATTTTCGAATCCGACGCAAAAATGATAGTTAATTGAAACGTTCAGGGCCTCCTAATGCCGATGGAACTCTCAAATTGCGTCGAGATTCAATACATCGTCCTCCAGCCGACTTGTCTCCAAGGGTCTATTGCTGCCTCGGGCACCTTATGGTCGTTCTCCTGTGAGTCTAGATTTTCGAATCCGACGCAAAAATGATTGTTAATTGTAACCTTCAGGGCCTAATAATGACGATGGAACTCTCAAATTGCGTCGAGATTCAATACATCGGCCTCCAGCCGACTTGTCTCCAAGGGGATATCGCTGCCTCGGGCACCACATGGTCCGTCTCCGGTGAGTCTAGATTTTCGAATCCGACGCAAAAATGATAGTTAATTGTAACGTTCAGGGCCTCCTAATGCCGATGGAACACCTAAATTGCGTCGAGATTCAATACATCGGCCTCCAGCCGACTTGTCTCCAAGGGTCTGTTGCTGCCTCGGGCACCTTATGGTCGTTCTCTTGTAAGTCTAGATTATCGAATCCGACGCAAAAATGATAGTTAATTGTAACGTTTAGGGCCTCCTAATGACGATGGAACTCTCAGATTGCGTCGAGATTCAATACATCGGCCTCCAGCCGACTTGTCTCCAAGGGTCTATTGCTGCCTCGGGCACCACATGGTCCTTCTCCTGTGAGTCTAGATTTTCGAATCCGACGCAAAAATGATTGTTAATTGTAACGTTCAGGGCCTCCTAATGACGATGGAACTCTCAAATTGCGTCGAGATTCAATACATCGGCCTCCAGCCGACTTGTCTCCAAGGGGATATCGCTGCCTCGGGCACCACATTGTCCGTCTCCGACGAGTCTAGATTTTCGAATCCGACGCAAAAATGATAGTTAATTGTAACGTCCAGGGCCTCCTAATGCCGATGGAACACTCAAATTGCGTCGAGATTCAATACATCGGCCTCCAGCCGACTTGTCTCCAAGGGTCTGTTGCAGCCTCAGGCACCTCATGGTCTTTCTCCTGTGAGTCTAAATTTTCGAATCCGACGCAAAAATGATAGTGAATTGTAACGTTTAGGGCCTCCTAATGAAGATGGAACACTCAAATTGCGTCGAGATTCAATACATCTTGTCTCCAAGGGTCTATTGCTGCCTCGGGCACCACATGGTCCTTCTCCTGTGAGTCTAGATTTTCGAATCCGACGCAAAAATGATAGTTAATTGTAACGTTCAGGGCCTTGTAGTGACGATGGAACACTCAAATTGCGTCGAGATTCAATACATCGTCCTGCAGCCGACTAGTCTCCAAGGGTCTGTTGCTGCCTCGGGCACCACATGGTCCTTCTCCTGTGAGTCTAGATTTTCGAATCCGACGCAAAAATGATAGTGAATTGTAACGTTTAGGGCCTCCTAATGACGATGGAACACTCAAATTGCGTCGAGATTCAATACATCGGCCTGCAGCCGACTTGTCTCCAAGGGTCTGTTGCTGCCTCGGGCACCACATGGTCCTTCTCCTGTGAGTCTAGATTTTCGAATCCGACGCAAAAATGATTGTTAATTGTAACGTTCAGGGCCTCCTAATGACGATGGAACTCTCAAATTGCGTCGAGATTCAATACATCGGCCTCCAGCCGACTTGTCTCCAAGGGTCTATTGCTGCCTCGGATACCACACGGTCCTTCTCCTGTGAGTCTAGATTTTCGAACCCGACGCAAAACTGATAGTGAATTGTAACGTTTAGGGCCTCCTAATGACGATGGAACACTCAAATTGCGTCGAGATTCAATACATCGGCCTTCAGCCGACTTGTCTCCAAGGGTCTGTTGCAGCCTCAAGCACCTCATGGTCTTTCTCCTGTGAGTCTAAATTTTCGAATCCGACGAAAAAATGATAGTTAATTGTAACGTTCAGGTCCTTGTAATGACGATGGAACACTAAAATTGCGTCGAGATTCAATACATCGGCTTGCAGCCGACTTGTCTCCAAGGGTCTATTGCTGCCTCGGGCACCACATGGTCCTTCTCCTGCGAGTCTAGATTTTCGAATCCGACGCAAAAATGATAGTGAATTGTAACGTTTAGGGCCTCCTAATGAAGATGGAACACTCAAATTGCGTCGAGATTCAATACATCTTGTCTCCAAGGGTCTATTGCTGCCTCGGGCACCACATGGTCCTTCTCCTGTGAGTCTAGATTTTCGAATCCGACGCAAAAATGATAGTTAATTGTAACGTCCAGGGCCTCCTAATGCCGATGGAACACTCAAATTGCGTCGAGATTCAATACATCGGCCTCCAGCCGACTTGTCTCCAAGGGTCTGTTGCAGCCTCAGGCACCTCATGGTCTTTCTCCTGTGAGTCTAAATTTTCGAATCCGACGCAAAAATGATAGTGAATTGTAACGTTTAGGGCCTCCTAATGAAGATGGAACACTCAAATTGCGTCGAGATTCAATACATCTTGTCTCCAAGGGTCTATTGCTGCCTCGGGCACCACATGGTCCTTCTCCTGTGAGTCTAGATTTTCGAATCCGACGCAAAAATGATAGTTAATTGTAACGTTCAGGGCCTTGTAGTGACGATGGAACACTCAAATTGCGTCGAGATTCAATACATCGTCCTGCAGCCGACTAGTCTCCAAGGGTCTGTTGCTGCCTCGGGCACCACATGGTCCTTCTCCTGTGAGTCTAGATTTTCGAATCCGACGCAAAAATGATAGTGAATTGTAACGTTTAGGCCTCCTAATGACGATGGAACACTCAAATTGCGTCGAGATTCAATACATCGGCCTGCAGCCCGACTTGTCTCCAAGGGTCTGTTGCTGCCTCGGGCACCACATGGTCCTTCTCCTGTGAGTCTAGATTTTCGAATCCGACGCAAAAATGATTGTTAATTGTAACGTTCAGGGCCTCCTAATGACGATGGAACTCTCAAATTGCGTCGAGATTCAATACATCGGCCTCCAGCCGACTTGTCTCCAAGGGTCTATTGCTGCCTCGGATACCACACGGTCCTTCTCCTGTGAGTCTAGATTTTCGAACCCGACGCAAAACTGATAGTGAATTGTAACGTTTAGGGCCTCCTAATGACGATGGAACACTCAAATTGCGTCGAGATTCAATACATCGGCCTTCAGCCGACTTGTCTCCAAGGGTCTGTTGCAGCCTCAAGCACCTCATGGTCTTTCTCCTGTGAGTCTAAATTTCCGAATCCGACGAAAAAATGATAGTTAATTGTAACGTTCAGGTCCTTGTAATGACGATGGAACACTAAAATTGCGTCGAGATTCAATACATCGGCTTGCAGCCGACTTGTCTCCAAGGGTCTATTGCTGCCTCGGGCACCACATGGTCCTTCTCCTGCGAGTCTAGATTTTCGAATCCGACGCAAAAATGATAGTGAATTGTAACGTTTAGGGCCTCCTAATGACGATGGAACACTCAAATTGCGTCGAGATTCAATACATCGGCCTCCAGCCGACTTGTCTCCAAGGGGATATCGCTGCCTCGGGCACCACATGGTCCGTCTCCGACGATTCTAGATTTTCGAATCCGACGCAAAAATGATAGTTAATTGTAACGTTCAGGGCCTCCTAATGCCGATGGAACACCCAAATTGCGTCGAGATTCAATACATCGGCCTCCAGCCGACTTGTCTCCAAGGGTCTGTTGCTGCCTCGGGCACCTTATGGTCGTTCTCTTGTATGTCTAGATTATCGAATCCGACGCAAAAAATGATAGTTAATTGTAACGTTTAGGGCCTCCTAATGACGATGGAACTCTCAGATTGCGTCGAGATTCAATACATCGGCCTCCAGCCGACTTGTCTCCAAGGGTCTATTGCTGCCTCGGGCACCTTATGGTCGTTCTCCTGTGAGTCTAGATTTTCAAATCCGACGCAAAAATGAAAATGATTGTTAATTGTAACGTTCAGGCCTCCTAATGACGATGGAACTCTCAAATTGCGTCGAGATTCAATACATCGGCCTCCAGCCGACTTGTCTCCAAGGGGATATCGCTGCCTCGGGCACCACATGGTCCGTCTCCGACGAGTCTAGATTTTCGAATCCGACGCAAAAATGATAGTTAATTGTAACGTCCAGGGCCTCCTAATGCCGATGGAACACTCAAATTGCGTCGAGATTCAATACATCGGCCTCCAGCCGACTTGTCTCCAAGGGTCTGTTGCAGCCTCAGGCACGTCATGGTCTTCTCCTGTGAGTCTAAATTTTCGAATCCGACGCGAAAATGATAGTTAATTGTAACGTTCAGGTCCTTGTAATGACGATGGAACCCTCAAATTGCGTCGAGATACAATACATCGGCTTGCAGCCGACTTGTCTCCAAGGGTCTATTGCTGCCTCGGGCACCAGATGGTCCTTCTCCTGCGAGTCTAGATTTTCGAATCCGACGCAAAAATGATAGTGAATTGTAACGTTTAGGGCCTCCTAATGAAGATGGAACACTCAAATTGCGTCGAGATTCAATACATCTTGTCTCCAAGGGTCTATTGCTGCCTCGGGCACCACATGGTCCTTCTCCTGTGAGCCTAGATTTTCGAATCCGACGCAAAAATGATAGTTAATTGTAACGTTCAGGGCCTTGTAGTGACGATGGAACACTCAAATTGCGTCGAGATTGAATACATCGGCCTGCAGCCGACTAGTCTCCAAGGGTCTGTTGCTGCCTCGGGCACCACATGGTCCTTCTCCTGTGAGTCTAGAATTTCGAATCCGACGCAAAAATGATAGTGAATTGTAACGTTTAGGGCCTCCTAATGACGATGGAACACTCAAATTGCGTCGAGATTCAATACATCGCCTCCAGCCGACTTGTCTCCAAGGGTCTATTGCTGCCTCGGGCACCACATGGTCCTTCTCCTGTGAGTCTAAATTTTCGAATCCGACGCAAAAATGATAGTTAATTGTAACTTTCAGGGCCTTGTAGTGACGATGGAACACTCAAATTGCGTCGAGATTCAATACATCGCCTGCAGCCGACTTGTCTCCAAGGGTCTGTTGCTGCCTCGGGCACCACATGGTCCTTCTCCTGTGAGTCTAGATTTTCGAATCCGACGCAAAAATGATTGTTAATTGTAACGTTCAGGGCCTCCTAATGACGATGGAACTCTCAAATTGCGTCGAGATTCAATACATCGGCCTCCAGCCGACTTGTCTCCAGGGTCTATTGCTGCCTCGGGCACCACATGGTCCTTCTCCTGTGAGTCTAGATTTTCGAACCCGACGCAAAACTGATAGTGAATTGTAACGTTTAGGCCTCCTAATGACGATGGAACACTCAAATTGCGTCGAGATTCAATACATCGGCCTCCAGCCGACTTGTCTCCAAGGGTCTGTTGCAGCCTCAGGCACCTCATGGTCTTTCTCCTGTGAGTCTAAATTTTCGAATCCGACGAAAAAATGATAGTTAATTGTAACGTTCAGGTCCTTGTAATGACGATGGAACACTTAAATTGCGTCGAGATTCAATACATCGGCTTGCAGCCGACTTGTCTCCAAGGGTCTATTGCTGCCTCGGGCACCACATGGTCCTTCTCCTGCGAGTCTAGATTTTCGAATCCGACGCAAAAATGATAGTTAATTGTAACGTTTAGGGCCTCCTAATGGCGATGGAACACTCAAATTGCGTCGAGATTCAATACATCTTGTCTCCAAGGGTCTATTGCTGCCTCGGGCACCACATGGTCCTTCTCCTGTGAGTCTAGATTTTCGAATCCGACGCAAAAATGATAGTTAATTGTAACGTTCAGGGCCTCCTAATGCCGATGGAACACTCAAATTGCGTCGAGATTCAATACATCGGCCTCAAGCCGACTTGTCTCCAAGGGTCTATTGCTGACTCGGGTACCTTATGGTCGTTCTCCTGTGAGTCTAGATTTTCGAATCCGACGCAAAAATGATAGTTAATTGTAACGTTCAGGGCCTTGTAATGACGATGGAACACTCAAATTGCGTCGAGATTCAATACATCGGCTTGCAGCCGACTTGTCTCCAAGGGTCTATTGCTGCCTCGGGCACCACATGTTCCTTCTCCTGCGAGTCTATATTAGCGAATCCCACGCAAAAATGATAGTTAATTGTAACGTTTAGGGCCTCCTAATGACGATGGAACTCTCAGATTGCGTCGAGATTCAATACATCGGCCTCCAGCCGACTTGTCTCCAAGGGTCTGTTGCTGCCTCGGGCACCTTATTGTCGTTCTCTTGTTAGTCTAGATTATGGAATCCGACGCAAAAATGATAGTTAATTGTAACGTTCAGGGCCTTGTAGTGACGATGGAACACTCAAATTGAGTCGAGATTCTATACATCAGCCTGCAGCCGACTTGACTCCAAGGGTCTATTGCTGCCTCGGGCACCACATGGTCCTTCTACTGTGAGTCTAGATTTTCGAATCCGACGCAAAAATAATAGTGAATTGTAACGTTTAGGGCCTCCTAATGACGATGGAACTCTCAAATTGCGTCGAGATTCAATACATCAGCCTCCAGTCGACTTGTATCCAAGAGGATATTGCAGTCTCGGGCACCTCATGGTCGTTCTCTTGTAAGTCTAAATTATCGAATCCAACGCAAAAATGATAGTTAATTATATCGTTTAGGGCCGCCTAATGACGATGGAACACTCAAATTGCGTCGAGATTCAATACATCGTCCTCCAGCCGACTTGTCTCCAAGGGTCTAATGCTGCCTCGGGCACCTTATGGTCGTTCTCTTGTAAGTCTAGATTTTCGAATCCGACGCAAAAATGATAGTTAATTGAAACGTTCAGGGCCTCCTAATGCCGATGGAACTCTCAAATTGCGTCGAGATTCAATACATCGTAGTCCAGCCGACTTGTCTCCAAGGGTCTATTGCTGCCTCGGGCACCTTATGGTCGTTCTCCTGTGAGTCTAGATTTTCGAATCCGACGCAAAAATGATTGTTAATTGTAACCTTCAGGGCCTCCTAATGACGATGGAACTCTCAAATTGCGTCGAGATTCAATACATCGGCCTCCAGCCGACTTGTCTCCAAGGGGATATCGCTGCCTCGGGCACCACATGGTCCGTCTCCGGTGAGTCTAGATTTTCGAATCCGACGCAAAAATGATAGTTAATTGTAACGTTCAGGGCCTCCTAATGCCGATGGAACACCTAAATTGCGTCGAGATTCAATACATCGGCCTCCAGCCGACTTGTCTCCAAGGGTCTGTTGCTGCCTCGGGCACCTTATGGTCGTTCTCTTGTAAGTCTAGATTATCGAATCCGACGCAAAAATGATAGTTAATTGTAACGTTTAGGGCCTCCTAATGACGATGGAACTCTCAGATTGCGTCGAGATTCAATACATCGGCCTCCAGCCGACTTGTCTCCAAGGGTCTATTGCTGCCTCGGGCACCACATGGTCCTTCTCCTGTGAGTCTAGATTTTCGAATCCGACGCAAAAATGATTGTTAATTGTAACGTTCAGGGCCTCCTAATGACGATGGAACTCTCAAATTGCGTCGAGATTCAATACATCGGCCTCCAGCCGACTTGTCTCCAAGGGGATATCGCTGCCTCGGGCACCACATTGTCCGTCTCCGACGAGTCTAGATTTTCGAATCCGACGCAAAAATGATAGTTAATTGTAACGTCCAGGGCCTCCTAATGCCGATGGAACACTCAAATTGCGTCGAGATTCAATACATCGGCCTCCAGCCGACTTGTCTCCAAGGGTCTGTTGCAGCCTCAGGCACCTCATGGTCTTTCTCCTGTGAGTCTAAATTTTCGAATCCGACGCAAAAATGATAGTGAATTGTAACGTTTAGGGCCTCCTAATGAAGATGGAACACTCAAATTGCGTCGAGATTCAATACATCTTGTCTCCATGGGTCTATTGCTGCCTCGGGCACCACATGGTCCTTCTCCTGTGAGTCTAGATTTTCGAATCCGACGCAAAAATGATAGTTAATTGTAACGTTCAGGGCCTTGTAGTGACGATGGAACACTCAAATTGCGTCGAGATTCAATACATCGTCCTGCAGCCGACTAGTCTCCAAGGGTCTGTTGCTGCCTCGGGCACCACATGGTCCTTCTCCTGTGAGTCTAGATTTTCGAATCCGACGCAAAAATGATAGTGAATTGTAACGTTTAGGGCCTCCTAATGACGATGGAACACTCAAATTGCGTCGAGATTCAATACATCGGCCTGCAGCCGACTTGTCTCCAAGGGTCTGTTGCTGCCTCGGGCACCACATGGTCCTTCTCCTGTGAGTCTAGATTTTCGAATCCGACGCAAAAATGATTGTTAATTGTAACGTTCAGGGCCTCCTAATGACGATGGAACTCTCAAATTGCGTCGAGATTCAATACATCGGCCTCCAGCCGACTTGTCTCCAAGGGTCTATTGCTGCCTCGGATACCACACGGTCCTTCTCCTGTGAGTCTAGATTTTCGAACCCGACGCAAAACTGATAGTGAATTGTAACGTTTAGGGCCTCCTAATGACGATGGAACACTCAAATTGCGTCGAGATTCAATACATCGGCCTCCAGCCGACTTGTCTCCAAGGGTCTGTTGCAGCCTCAGGCACCTCATGGTCTTTCTCCTGTGAGTCTAAATTTTCGAATCCGACGAAAAAATGATAGTTAATTGTAACGTTCAGGTCCTTGTAATGACGATGGAACACTAAAATTGCGTCGAGATTCAATACATCGGCTTGCAGCCGACTTGTCTCCAAGGGTCTATTGCTGCCTCGGGCACCACATGGTCCTTCTCCTGCGAGTCTAGATTTTCGAATCCGACGCAAAAATGATAGTGAATTGTAACGTTTAGGGCCTCCTAATGACGATGGAACACTCAAATTGCGTCGAGATTCAATACATCGGCCTCCAGCCGACTTGTCTCCAAGGGGATATCGCTGCCTCGGGCACCACATGGTCCGTCTCCGACGATTCTAGATTTTCGAATCCGACGCAAAAATGATAGTTAATTGTAACGTTCAGGGCCTCCTAATGCCGATGGAACACCCAAATTGCGTCGAGATTCAATACATCGGCCTCCAGCCGACTTGTCTCCAAGGGTCTGTTGCTGCCTCGGGCACCTTATGGTCGTTCTCTTGTATGTCTAGATTATCGAATCCGACGCAAAAATGATAGTTAATTGTAACGTTTAGGGCCTCCTAATGACGATGGAACTCTCAGATTGCGTCGAGATTCAATACATCGGCCTCCAGCCGACTTGTCTCCAAGGGTCTATTGCTGCCTCGGGCACCTTATGGTCGTTCTCCTGTGAGTCTAGATTTTCAAATCCGACGCAAAAATGATTGTTAATTGTAACGTTCAGGGCCTCCTAATGACGATGGAACTCTCAAATTGCGTCGAGATTCAATACATCGGCCTCCAGCCGACTTGTCTCCAAGGGGATATCGCTGCCTCGGGCACCACATGGTCCGTCTCCGACGAGTCTAGATTTTCGAATCCGACGCAAAAATGATAGTTAATTGTAACGTCCAGGGCCTCCTAATGCCGATGGAACACTCAAATTGCGTCGAGATTCAATACATCGGCCTCCAGCCGACTTGTCTCCAAGGGTCTGTTGCAGCCTCAGGCACGTCATGGTCTTTCTCCTGTGAGTCTAAATTTTCGAATCCGACGCGAAAATGATAGTTAATTGTAACGTTCAGGTCCTTGTAATGACGATGGAACCCTCAAATTGCGTCGAGATACAATACATCGGCTTGCAGCCGACTTGTCTCCAAGGGTCTATTGCTGCCTCGGGCACCACATGGTCCTTCTCCTGCGAGTCTAGATTTTCGAATCCGACGCAAAAATGATAGTGAATTGTAACGTTTAGGGCCTCCTAATGAAGATGGAACACTCAAATTGCGTCGAGATTCAATACATCTTGTCTCCAAGGGTCTATTGCTGCCTCGGGCACCACATGGTCCTTCTCCTGTGAGCCTAGATTTTCGAATCCGACGCAAAAATGATAGTTAATTGTAACGTTCAGGGCCTTGTAGTGACGATGGAACACTCAAATTGCGTCGAGATTGAATACATCGGCCTGCAGCCGACTAGTCTCCAAGGGTCTGTTGCTGCCTCGGGCACCACATGGTCCTTCTCCTGTGAGTCTAGAATTTCGAATCCGACGCAAAAATGATAGTGAATTGTAACGTTTAGGGCCTCCTAATGACGATGGAACACTCAAATTGCGTCGAGATTCAATACATCGGCCTCCAGCCGACTTGTCTCCAAGGGTCTATTGCTGCCTCGGGCACCACATGGTCCTTCTCCTGTGAGTCTAAATTTTCGAATCCGACGCAAAAATGATAGTTAATTGTAACGTTCAGGGCCTTGTAGTGACGATGGAACACTCAAATTGCGTCGAGATTCAATACATCGGCCTGCAGCCGACTTGTCTCCAAGGGTCTGTTGCTGCCTCGGGCACCACATGGTCCTTCTCCTGTGAGTCTAGATTTTCGAATCCGACGCAAAAATGATTGTTAATTGTAACGTTCAGGGCCTCCTAATGACGATGGAACTCTCAAATTGCGTCGAGATTCAATACATCGGCCTCCAGCCGACTTGTCTCCAAGGGTCTATTGCTGCCTCGGGCACCACATGGTCCTTCTCCTGTGAGTCTAGATTTTCGAACCCGACGCAAAACTGATAGTGAATTGTAACGTTTAGGGCCTCCTAATGACGATGGAACACTCAAATTGCGTCGAGATTCAATACATCGGCCTCCAGCCGACTTGTCTCCAAGGGTCTGTTGCAGCCTCAGGCACCTCATGGTCTTTCTCCTGTGAGTCTAAATTTTCGAATCCGACGAAAAAATGATAGTTAATTGTAACGTTCAGGTCCTTGTAATGACGATGGAACGCTTAAATTGCGTCGAGATTCAATACATCGGCTTGCAGCCGACTTGTCTCCAAGGGTCTATTGCTGCCTCGGGCACCACATGGTCCTTCTCCTGCGAGTCTAGATTTTCGAATCCGACGCAAAAATGATAGTTAATTGTAACGTTTAGGGCCTCCTAATGGCGATGGAACACTCAAATTGCGTCGAGATTCAATACATCTTGTCTCCAAGGGTCTATTGCTGCCTCGGGCACCACATGGTCCTTCTCCTGTGAGTCTAGATTTTCGAATCCGACGCAAAAATGATAGTTAATTGTAACGTTCAGGGCCTCCTAATGCCGATGGAACACTCAAATTGCGTCGAGATTCAATACATCGGCCTCAAGCCGACTTGTCTCCAAGGGTCTATTGCTGACTCGGGTACCTTATGGTCGTTCTCCTGTGAGTCTAGATTTTCGAATCCGACGCAAAAATGATAGTTAATTGTAACGTTCAGGGCCTTGTAATGACGATGGAACACTCAAATTGCGTCGAGATTCAATACATCGGCTTGCAGCCGACTTGTCTCCAAGGGTCTATTGCTGCCTCGGGCACCACATGGTCCTTCTCCTGCGAGTCTAGATTAGCGAATCCCACGCAAAAATGATAGTTAATTGTAACGTTTAGGGCCTCCTAATGACGATGGAACTCTCAGATTGCGTCGAGATTCAATACATCGGCCTCCAGCCGACTTGTCTCCAAGGGTCTGTTGCTGCCTCGGGCACCTTATGGTCGTTCTCTTGTTAGTCTAGATTATCGAATCCGACGCAAAAATGATAGTTAATTGTAACGTTCAGGGCCTTGTAGTGACGATGGAACACTCAAATTGAGTCGAGATTCTATACATCAGCCTGCAGCCGACTTGACTCCAAGGGTCTATTGCTGCCTCGGGCACCACATGGTCCTTCTCCTGTGAGTCTAGATTTTCGAATCCGACGCAAAAATGATAGTGAATTGTAACGTTTAGGGCCTCCTAATGACGATGGAACTCTCAAATTGCGTCGAGATTCAATACATCGGCCTCCAGCCGACTTGTCTCCAAGGGGATATCGCTGCCTCGGGCACCACATGGTCCGTCTCCGGTGAGTCTAGATTTTCGAATCCGACGCAAAAATGATAGTTAATTGTAACGTTCAGGGCCTCCTAATGCCGATGGAACACCCAAATTGCGCCGAGATTCAATACATCGGCCTCCAGCCGACTTGTCTCCAAGGGTCTGTTGCTGCCTCGGGCACCTTATGGTCCTTCTCCTGCGAGTCTAGATTAGCGAATCCCACGCAAAAATGATAGTTAATTGTAACGTTTAGGGCCTCCTAATGACGATGGAACTCTCAAATTGCGTCGAGATTCAATACATCGGCCTCCAGCCGACTTGTCTCCAAGGGGATATCGCTGCCTCGGGCACCACATGGTCCGTCTCCGACGAGTCTAGATTTTCGAATCCGACGCAAAAATGATAGTTAATTGTAACGTCCAGGGCCTCCTAATGCCGATGGAACACTCAAATTGCGTCGAGATTCAATACATCGGCCTCCAGCCGACTTGTCTCCAAGGGTCTGTTGCAGCCTCAGGCACGTCATGGTCTTTCTCCTGTGAGTCTAAATTTTCGAATCCGACGCAAAAATGATAGTTAATTGTAACGTTCAGGTCCTTGTAATGACGATGGAACCCTCAAATTGCGTCGAGATTCAATACATCGGCTTGCAGCCGACTTGTCTCCAAGGGTCTATTGCTGCCTCGGGCACCACATGGTCCTTCTCCTGCGAGTCTAGATTTTCGAATCCGACGCAAAAATGATAGTGAATTGTAACGTTTAGGGCCTCCTAATGAAGATGGAACACTCAAATTGCGTCGAGATTCAATACATCTTGTCTCCAAGGGTCTATTGCTGCCTCGGGCACCACATGGTCCTTCTCCTGTGAGTCTAGATTTTCGAATCCGACGCAAAAATGATAGTTAATTGTAACGTTCAGGGCCTTGTAGTGACGATGGAACACTCAAATTGCGTCGAGATTGAATACATCGGCCTGCAGCCGACTAGTCTCCAAGGGTCTGTTGCTGCCTCGGGCACCACATGGTCCTTCTCCTGTGAGTCTAGATTTTCGAATCCGACGCAAAAATGATAGTGAATTGTAACGTTTAGGGCCTCCTAATGACGATGGAACACTCAAATATCGTCGAGATTCAATACATCGGCCTCCAGCCGACTTGTCTCCAAGGGTCTATTGCTGCCTCGGGCACCACATGGTCCTTCTCCTGTGAGTCTAAATTTTCGAATCCGACGCAAAAATGATAGTTAATTGTAACGTTCAGGGCCTTGTAGTGACGATGGAACACTCAAATTGCGTCGAGATTCAATACATCGGCCTGCAGCCGACTTGTCTCCAAGGGGATATCGCTGCCTCGGGCACCACATGGTCCTCCTAATGACGATGGAACACTCAAATTGCGTCGAGATTCAATACATCGGCCTCCAGCCGACTTGTCTCCAAGGGGATATCGCTGCCTCGGGCACCACATGGTCCTTCTCCTGTGAGTCTAGATTTTCGAATCCGACGCAAAAATGATTGTTAATTGTAACGTTCAGGGCCTCCTAATGACGATGGAACTCTCAAATTGCGTCGAGATTCAATACATCGGCCTCCAGCCGACTTGTCTCCAAGGGTCTATTGCTGCCTCGGCACCACATGGTCCTTCTCCTCTGAGTCTAGATTTTCGAACCCGACGCAAAACTGATAGTGAATTGTAACGTTTAGGGCCTCCTAATGACGATGGAACACTCAAATTGCGTCGAGATTCAATACATCGGCCTCCAGCCGACTTGTCTCCAAGGGTCTGTTGCAGCCTCAGGCACCTCATGGTCTTTCTCCTGTGAGTCTAAATTTTCGAATCCGACGAAAAAATGATAGTTAATTGTAACGTTCAGGTCCTTGTAATGACGATGGAACACTTAAATTGCGTCGAGATTCAATACATCGGCTTGCAGCCGACTTGTCTCCAAGGGTCTATTGCTGCCTCGGGCACCACATGGTCCTTCTCCTGCGAGTCTAGATTTTCGAATCCGACGCAAAAATGATAGTGAATTGTAACGTTTAGGGCCTCCTAATGACGATGGAACACTCAAATTGCGTCGAGATTCAATACATCGGCCTCCAGCCGACTTGTCTCCAAGGGGATATCGCTGCCTCGGGCACCACATGGTCCGTCTCCGACGAGTCTAGATTTTCGAATTCGACGCAAAAATGATAGTTAATTGTAACGTTCAGGGCCTCCTAATGCCGATGGAACACTCAAATTACGTCGAGATTCAATACATCGGCCTCCAGCCGACTTGTCTCCAAGGGTCTATTGCTGACTCGGGCACCTTATGGTCGTTCTCCTGTGAGTCTAGATTTTCGAATTCGACGCAAAAATGATAGTTAATTGTAACGTTTAGGGCCTCCTAATGACGATGGAACACTCAAATTGCGTCCAGATTCAATACATCGGCCTCCAGCCGACTTGTCTCCAAGGGTCTGTTGCTGCCTCAGGCACCTCGTGGTCTTTCTCCTATGAGTCTAAATTTTCGAATCAGACGCAAAAATGATAGTTAATTGTAACGTTTAGGGCCTCCTAATGACGATGGAACTCTCAGATTGCGTCGAGATTCAATACATCGGCCTCCAGCCGACTTGTCTCCAAGGGGATATCGCTGCCTCGGGCACCACATGGTCCGTCTCCGACGAGTCTAGATTTTCGAATCCGACGCAAAAATGATAGTTAATTGTAACGTTCAGGGCCTCCTAATGCCGATGGAACACTCAAATTGCGTCGAGATTCAATACATCGGCCTCCAGCCGACTTGTCTCCAAGGGTCTATTGCTGACTCGGGTACCTTATGGTCGTTCTCCTGTGAGTCTAGATTTTCGAATCCGACGCAAAAATGATAGTTAATTGTAACGTTCAGGGCCTTGTAATGACGATGGAACACTCAAATTGCGTCGAGATTCAATACATCGGCTTGCAGCCGACTTGTCTCCAAGGGTCTATTGCTGCCTCGGGCACCACATGGTCCTTCTCCTGCGAGTCTAGATTAGCGAATCCCACGCAAAAATGATAGTGAATTGTAACGTTTAGGGCCTCCTAATGACGATGGAACTCTCAAATTGCGTCGAGATTCAATACATCGGCCTCCAGCCGACTTGTCTCCAAGGGGATATCGCTGCCTCGGGCACCACATGGTCCGTCTCCGGTGAGTCTAGATTTTCGAATCCGACGCAAAAATGATAGTTAATTGTAACGTTCAGGGCCTCCTAATGCCGATGGAACACTCAAATTGCGTCGAGATTCAATACATCGGCCTCCAGCCGACTTGTCTCCAAGGGTCTATTGCTGCCTCGGGCACCTTATGGTCGTTCTCCTGTGAGTCTAGATTTTCGAATCCGACGCAAAAATGATAGTTAAATGTAACGTTCAGGGCCTTGTAATGACGACGGAACACTCAAATTGCGTCAAGATTCAATACATCGGCCTGCAGCCGACTTGTCTCCAAGGGTCAATTGCTGCCTCGGGCACCACATGGTTCTTCTCCTGTGAGTCTAGATTTTTGAATCCGACGCAAAAATGATAGTGAATTGTAACGTTCAGCGCCTCCTCATGATGATAGAAGACTCAAATTGCGTCGAGATTCAATACATCGACCTCCAGTCGACTTGTATCCAAGAGGATATTGCAGTCTCGGGCACCTCATGGTCGTTCTCTTGTAAGTCTAGATTTTCGAATCCGACGCAAAAATGATAGTTAATTGTAACGTTCAGGGCCTCCTAATGACGATGGAACTCTCAAATTGCGTCGAGATTCAATACATCGTCCTCCAGCCGACTTGTCTCCAAGGGTCTATTGCTGCCACGGGCACCTTATGGTCGTTCTCCTGTGAGTCTAGATTTTCGAATTCGACGCAAAAATGATTGTTAATTGTAACGTTCAGGGCCTCCTAATGACGATGGAACTCTCAAATTGCGTCGAGATTCAATACATCGGCCTCCAGCCGACTTGTCTCCAAGGGTCTATTGCTGCCTCGGGCACCTTATGGTCGTTCTCCTGTGAGTCTAGATTTTCGAATCCGACGCAAAAATGATTGTTAATTGTAACGTTCAGGGCCTCCTAATGACGATGGAACTCTCAAATTGCGTCGAGATTCAATACATCGGCCTCCAGCCGACTTGTCTCCAAGGGGATATCGCTGCCTCGGGCACCACATGGTCCGTCTCCGACGAGTCTAGATTTTCGAATCCGACGCAAAAATGATAGTTAATTGTAACGTTCAGGGCCTCCTAATGCCGATGGAACACTCAAATTGCGTCGAGATTCAATCCATCGGCCTCCAGCCGACTTGTCTCCAAGGGTCTGTTGCAGCCTCAGGCACCTCATGGTCTTTCTCCTGTGAGTCTAAATTTTCGAATCCGACGCAAAAATGATAGTTAATTGTAACGTTCAGGTCCTTGTAATGACGATGGAACCCTCAAATTGCGTCGAGATTCAATACATCGGCTTGCAGCCGACTTGTCTCCAAGGGTGTATTGCTGCCTCGGGCACCACATGGTGCTTCTCCTGCGAGTCTAGATTTTCGAATCCGACGCAAAAATGATAGTGAATTGTAACGTTTAGGGCCTCCTAATGACGATGGAACACTCAAATTGCGTCGAGATTCAATACATCTTGTCTCCAAGGGTCTATTGCTGCCTCGGGCACCACATGGTCCTTCTCCTGTGAGTCTAGATTTTCGAATCCGACGTAAAAATGATAGTTAATTGTAACGTTCAGGGCCTTGTAGTGACGATGGAACACTCAAATTGCGTCGAGATTCAATACATCGGCCTGCAGCCGACTAGTCTCCAAGGGTCTGTTGCTGCCTCGGGCACCACATGGTCCTTTTCCTGTGAGTCTAGATTTTCGAATCCGACGTAAAAATGATAGTGAATTGTAACGTTTAGGGCCTCCTAATGACGATGGAACACTCAAATTGCGTCGAGATTCAATACATCGGCCTCCAGCCGACTTGTCTCCAAGGGTCTATTGCTGCCTCGGGCACCACATGGTCCTTCTCCTGTGAGTCCAAATTTTCGAATCCGACGCAAAAATGATAGTTAATTGTAACGTTCAGGGCCTTGTAGTGACGATGGAACACTCAAATTGCGTCGAGATTCAATACATCGGCCTGCAGCCGACTTGTCTCCAAGGGTCTGTTGCTGCCTCGGGCACCACATGGTCCTTCTCCTGTGAGTCTAGATTTTCGAATCCGACGCAAAAATGATTGTTAATTGTAACGTTCAGGGCCTCCTAATGACGATGGAACTCTCAAATTGCGTCGAGATTCAATACATCGGCCTCCAGCCGACTTGACTCCAAGGGTCTATTGCAGCCTCGGGCACCACATGGTCCTTCTCCTGTGAGTCTACATTTTCGAACACGACGCAAAACTGATAGTGAATTGTAACGTTTAGGGCCTCCTAATGACGATGGAACACTCAAATTGCGTCGAGATTCAATACATCGGCCTCCAGCCGACTTGTCTCCAAGGGTCTGTTGCAGCCTCAGGCACCTCATGGTCTTTCTCCTGTGAGTCTAAATTTTCGAATCCGACGCAAAAATGATAGTTAATTGTAACGTTCAGGTCCTTGTAATGACGATGGAACACTCAAATTGCGTCGAGATTCAATACATCGGCTTGCAGCCGACTTGTCTCCAAGGGTCTATTGCTGCCTCGGGCACCACATGGTCCTTCTCCTGCGAGTCTAGATTTTCGAATCCGACGCAAAAATGATAGTGAATTGTAACGTTTAGGGCCTCCTAATGACGATGGAACACTCAAATTGCGTCGAGATTCAATACATCTTGTCTCCTAGGGTCTATTGCTGCCTCGGGCACCACATGGTCCTTCTCCTGTGAGTCTAGATTTTCGAATCCGACGCAAAAATGATAGTTAATTGTAACGTTCAGGGCCTTGTAGTGACGATGGAACACTCAAATTGCGTCGAGATTCAATACATCGGCCTGCAGCCGACTAGTCTCCAAGGGTCTGTTGCTGCCTCGGGCACCACATGGTCCTTCTCCTGTGAGTCTAGATTTTCGAATCCGACGCAAAAATGATAGTGAATTGTAACGTTTAGGGTCTCCTAATGACGATGGAACACTCAAATTGCGTCGAGATTCAATACATCGGCCTCCAGCCGACTTGTCTCCAAGGGTCTATTGCTGCCTCGGGCACCGCGTGGTCCTTCTCCTGTGGGTCTAGATTTTCGAATCCGACGCAAAAATGATAGTTAATTGTAACGTTCAGGGCCTTGTAGTGACGATGGAACACTCAAATTGCGTCGAGATTCAATACATCGGCCTGCAGCCGACTAGTCTCCAAGGGTCTGTTGCTGCCTCGGGCACCACATGGTCCTTCTCCTGTGAGTCTAGATTTTCGGATCCGACGCAAAAATGATTGTTAATTGTAACGTTCAGGGCCTCCTAATGACGATGGAACTCTCAAATTGCGTCGAGATTCAATACATCGGCCTCCAGCCGACTTGTCTCCAAGGTTCTGTTGTTGCCTCGGGCACCTTATGGTCGTTCTCTTGTAAGTCTAGATTATCGAATCCGACGCAAAAATGATAGTTAATTGTAACGTTTAGGGCCTCCTAATGACGATGGAACTCTCAGATTGCGTCGAGATTCAATACATCGGCCTCCAGCCGACTTGTCTCCAAGGGTCTATTGCTGCCTCGGGCACCACATGGTCCTTCTCCTGTGAGTCTAGATTTTCGAATCCGACGCAAAAATGATAGTTAATTGTAACGTTCAGGGCCTTGTAGTGACGATGGAACACTCAAATTGCGTCGAGATTCAATACATCGGCCTGCAGCCGACTTGTCTCCAAGGGTCTGTTGCTGCCTCGGGCACCACATGGTCCTTCGCCTGTGAGTCTAGATTTTCGAATCCGACGCAAAAACGATTGTTAATTGTAACGTTCAGGGCCTCCTAATGACGATGGAACTCTCAAATTGCGTCGAGATTCAATACATCGGCCTCCAGCCGACTTGTCTCCAAGGGTCTATTGCTGCCTCGGGCACCACATGGTCCTTCTCCTGTGAGTCTAGATTTTCGAACCCGACGCAAAACTGATAGTGAATTGTAACGTTTAGGGCCTCCTAATGACGATGGAACACTCAAATTGCGTCGAGATTCAATACATCGGCCTCCAGCCGACTTGTCTCCAAGGGTCTGTTGCAGCCTCAGGCACCTCATGGTCTTTCTCCTGTGAGTCTAAATTTTCGAATCCGACGCAAAAATGATAGTTAATTGTAACGTTCAGGTCCTTGTAATGACGATGGAACACTCAAATTGCGTCGAGATTCAATACATCGGCTTGCAGCCGACTTGTCTCCAAGGGTCTATTGCTGCCTCGGGCACCACATGGTCCTTCTCCTGCGAGTCTAGATTTTCGAATCCGACGCAAAAATGATAGTGAATTGTAACGTTTAGGGCCTCCTAATGACGATGGAACACTCAAATTGCGTCGAGATTCAATACATCGGCCTCCAGCCGACTTGTCTCCAAGGGTCTATTGCTGCCTCGGGCACCACGTGGTCCTTCTCCTGTGGGTCTAGATTTTCGAATCCGACGCAAAAATGATAGTTAATTGTAACGTTCAGGGCCTTGTAGTGACGATGGAACACTCAAATTGCGTCGAGATTCAATACATCGGCCTACAGCCGACTAGTCTCCAAGGGTCTGTTGCTGCCTCGGGCACCACATGGTCCTTCTCCTGTGAGTCTAAATTTTCGAATCCGACGCAAAAATGATTGTTAATTGTAACGTTCAGGGCCTCCTAATGACGATGGAACTCTCAAATTGCGTCGAGATTCAATACATCGGCCTCCAGCCGACTTGTCTCCAAGGGTCTGTTGTTGCCTCGGGCACCTTATGGTCGTTCTCTTGTAAGTCTAGATTATCGAATCCGACGCAAAAATGATAGTTAATTGTAACGTTTAGGGCCTCCTAATGACGATGGAACTCTCAGATTGCGTCGAGATTCAATACATCGGCCTCCAGCCGACTTGTCTCCAAGGGTCTATTGCTGCCTCGGGCACCTTATGGTCGTTCTCCTGTGAGTCTAGATTTTCGAATCCGACGCAAAAATGATTGTTAATTGTAACGTTCAGGGCCTCCTAATGACGATGGAACTCTCAAATTGCGTCGAGGCTCAATACATCGGCCTCCAGCCGACTTGTCTCCAAGGGGATATCGCTGCCTCGGGCACCACATGGTCCGTCTCCGACGAGTCTACATTTTCGAATCCGACGCAAAAATGATAGTTAATTGTAACGATCAGGGCCTCCTAATGCAGATGGAACACTCAAATTGCGTCGAGATTCAATACATCGGCCTCCAGCCGACTTGTCTCCTAGTGTCTATTGCTGACTCGGGCACCTTATGGTCGTTCTCCTGTGAGTCTAGACTTTCGAATTCGACGCAAAAATGATAGTTAATTGTAACGTTCAGGGCCTTGCAATGACGATGGAACACTCAAATTGCGTCGAGATTCAATACATCGGCCTGCAGCCGCCTTGTCTCCAAGGGCCTATTGCTGCCTCGGGCACCACATGGTCCTTCTCCTGTGAGTCTAGATTTTCGAATCCGACGCAAAACTGATAGTGAATTGTAACGTTTAGGGCCTCCTAATGACGATGGAACACTCAAATTGCGTCGAGATTCAATACATCGGCCTCCAGCCGACTTGTCTCCAAGGGTCTATTGCTGCCTCGGGCACCACATGGTCCTTCTCCTGTGAGTCTAGATTTTCGAATCCGACGCAAAAATGATAGTTAATTGTAAAGTTCAGGGCCTTGTAGTGACGATGGAACACTCAAATTGCGTCGAGATTCAATACATCGGCCTGCAGCCGACTTGTCTCCAAGGGTCTGTTGCTGCCTCGGGCACCACATGGTCCTTCTCCTGTGAGTCTAGATTTTCGAATCCGACGCAAAAATGATTGTTAATTGTAACCTTCAGGGCCTCCTAGTGACGATGGAACTCTCAAATTGCGTCGAGATTCAATACATCGGCCTCCAGCCGACTTGTCTCCAAGGGGATATCGCTGCCTCGGGCACCACATGGTCCGTCTCCGGTGAGTCTAGATTTTCGAATCCGACGCAAAAATGATAGTTAATTGTAACGTTCAGGGCCTCCTAATGCCGATGGAACACTCATATTGCGTCGAGATTCAATACATCGGCCTCCAGCCGACTTGTCTCCAAGGGTCTATTGCTGCCTCGGACACCTTATGGTCGTTCTCCTGTGAGTCTAGATTTTCGAATCCGACGCAAAAATGATAGTTAATTGTAACGTTCAGGGCCTCCTAATGACGATGGAACACTCAAATAGCGTCGAGATTCAATACATCGGCCTCCAGCCGACTTGTCTCCAAGGGTCTATTGCTTCCTCCGGCTCCTTATGGTCGTTCTCCTGTGAGTCTATATTTTCGAATCCGACGCAAAACATATAGTGAATTGTAACGTTTAGGGCCTCCTAATGACGATGGAACACTCAAATTGCGTCGAGATTCAATACATCGGCCTCCAGCCGACTTGTCTCCATGGGTCTGTTGCTGCATCGGCACCTTATGGTCGTTCTCCTGTGAGTTTAGATTATCGAATCCGACGCAAAAATGATAGTGAATTGTAACGTTCAGCGCCTCCTAATGACGATAGAAGACTCAAATTGCGTCGAGATTCAATACATCGACCTCCAGTCGACTTGTATCCAAGAGGAAATTGCAGTCTCGGGCACCTCATGGTCGTTCTCTTGTAAGTCTAGATTTTCGAATCCGACGCTAAAATGAAAGTTAATTGTAACGTTCAGGGCCTCCTAATGCCGATGGAACACTCAAATTGCGTCGAGATTCAATACATCGGCCTCCAGCCGACTTGTCTCCAAGGGTCTATTGCTGCCTCGGGCACCTTATGGTCGTTCTCCTGTGAGTCTAGATTTTCGAATCCGACGCAAAAATGATAGTTAATTGTAACGTTCAGGGCCTTGTAATGACGATGGAACACTCAAATTGCGTCGAGATTCAATACATCGGCCTGCAGCCGACTTGTCTCAAAAGGGTCTACTGCTGCCTCGGGCACCACATGGTCCTTCTCCTGTGAGTCTAGATTTTCGAACCCGACGCAAAACTGATAGTGAATTGTAACGTTTAGGGCCTCCTAATGACGATGGAACACTCAAATTGCGTCGAGATTCAATACATCGGCCTCCAGCCGACTTGTCTACAAGGGTCTGTTGCTGCCTCAGGCACCTCATGGTCTTTCTCCTGTGAGTCTAAATATTCGAATCCGACGCAAAAATGATAGTTAATTGTAACGTTCAGGGCCTTGTAATGACGATGGAACACTCAGATTGCGTCGAGATTCAATACATCGGCCTGCAGCCGACTTGTCTCCAAGGGTCTATTGCTGGCTCGGGCACCACATGGTCCTTCTCCTGCGAGTCTAGATTTTCGAATCCGACGCAAAAATGATAGTGAATTGTAACGTTTAGGGCCTCCTAATGACGATGGAACACTCACATTGCGACGTGATTCAATACATCGGCCTTCAGCCGACTTGTCTCCAAGGGTCTATTGCTGCGTCGGGCACCTTATGGTCGTTCTCCTGTGAGTCTAGATTTTCGAATCCGACGCTAAAATGATAGTTAATTGTAACGTTCAGGGCCTTGTAATGACGATGGAACACTCAAATTGCGTCAAGATTCAATACATCGGCCTGCAGCCGACTTGTCTCCAAGGGTCTATTGCTGCCTCGGGCACCACATGGTCCTTCTCCTGTGAGACTAGATTTTCGAATCCGACGCAAAAATGATAGTTAATTGTAACGTTCAGGGCCTCCTAATGACGATGGAACACTCAAATTGCGTCGAGATTCAATACATCGGCCTCCAGCCGACTTGTCTCCAAGGGTCTATTGCTTCCTCCAGCTCCTTATGGTCGTTCTCCTGTGAGTCTATATTTTCGAATCCGACGCAAAAAGAATAGTGAATTGTAACGTTTAGGGCCTCCTAATGACGATGGAACACTCAAATTGCGTCGAGATTCAATACATCGGCCTCCAGCCGACTTGTCTCCAAGGGTCTGTTGCTGCCTCGGCACCTTATGGTCGTTCACCTGTGAGTTTAGATTATCGAATCCGACGCAAAAATGATAGTGAATTGTAACGTTCAGCGCCTCCTAATGACGATAGAAGACTCAAATTGCGTCGAGATTCAATACATCGACCTCCAGTCGACTTGTATCCAAGGGGATATTGCAGTCTCGGGCACCTCATGGTCGTTCTCTTGTAAGTCTAGATTTTCGAATCCGACGCAAAAATGATAGTTAATTGTAACGTTCAGGGTTTTGTAGTGACGATGAACACTCAAATTGCGTCGAGATTCAATACATCGGCCTGCAGCCGACTTGTCTCCAAGGGTCTGTTGCTGCCTCGGGCACCACATGGTCCTTCTCCTGTGAGTCTAGATTTTCGAATCCGACGCAAAAACGATAGTGAATTGTAACGTTCAGCGCCTCCTAATGGCGATAGAAGACTCAAATTGCGTCGAGATTCAATACATCGACCTCCAGTCGACTTGTATCCAAGAGGATATTGCAGTCTCAGGCACCTCATGGTCGTTCTCTTGTAAGTCTAGATTTTCGAATCCGACGCAAAAATGATAGTTAATTGTAACGTTCAGGGCCTCCTAGTGCCGATGGAACACTCAAATTGTGTCGAGATTCAATACATCGGCCTCCAGCCGACTTGTCACCAAGGGTCTATTGCTGCCTCGGGCACCTTATGGTCGTTCTCCTGTGAGTCTAGATTTTCGAATCCGACGCAAAAATGATAGTGAATTGTAACGTTTAGGGCCTCCTAATGACGATGGAACACTCAAATTGCGTCGAGATTCAATACATCGGCCTCCAGCCGACTTGTCTCCAAGGGTCTGTTGCTGCCTCGGGCACCTTATGGTCGTTCTCTTGTAAGTCTAGATTATCGAATCCGACGCAAAAATGATAGTTAATTGTAACGTTTAGGGCCTCCTAATGACGATGGAACTCTCAGATTGCGTCGAGATTCAATACATCGGCCTCCAGCCGACTTGTCTCCAAGGGGATATCGCTGCCTCGGGCACCACATGGTCCGTCTCCGACGAGTCTAGATTTTCGAATCCGACGCAAAAATGATAGTTAATTGTAACGTTTAGGGCCTCCTAATGACGATGGAACACTCAAATTGCGTCGAGATTCAATACATCGGCCTACAGCCGACTAGTCTCCAAGGGTCTGTTGCTGCCTCGGGCACCACATGGTCCTTCTCCTGTGAGTCTAAATTTTCGAATCCGACGCAAAAATGATTGTTAATTGTAACGTTCAGGGCCTCCTAATGACGATGGAACTCTCAAATTGCGTCGAGATTCAATACATCGGCCTCCAGCCGACTTGTCTCCAAGGGTCTGTTGTCGCCTCGGGCACCTTATGGTCGTTCTCTTGTAAGTCTAGACTATCGAATCCGACGCAAAAATGATAGTTAATTGTAACGTTTAGGGCCTCCTAATGACGATGGAACTCTCAGATTGCGTCGAGATTCAATACATCGGCCTCCAGCCGACTTGTCTCCAAGGGTCTATTGCTGCCTCGGGCACCTTATGGTCGTTCTCCTGTGAGTCTAGATTTTCGAATCCGACGCAAAAATGATTGTTAATTGTAACGTTCAGGGCCTCCTAATGACGATGGAACTCTCAAATTGCGTCGAGGCTCAATACATCGGCCTCCAGCCGACTTGTCTCCAAGGGGATATCGCTGCCTCGGGCACCACATGGTCCGTCTCCGACGAGCCTACATTTTCGAATCCGACGCAAAAATGATAGTTAATTGTAACGATCAGGGCCTCCTAATGCAGATGGAACACTCAAATTGCGTCGAGATTCAATACATCGGCCTCCAGCCGACTTGTCTCCTAGTGTCTATTGCTGACTCGGGCACCTTATGGTCGTTCTCCTGTGAGTCTAGACTTTCGAATTCGACGCAAAAATGATAGTTAATTGTAACGTTCAGGGCCTTGCAATGACGATGGAACACTCAAATTGCGTCGAGATTCAATACATCGGCCTGCAGCCGCCTTGTCTCCAAGGGCCTATTGCTGCCTCGGGCACCACATGGTCCTTCTCCTGTGAGTCTAGATTTTCGAACCCGACGCAAAACTGATAGTGAATTGTAACGTTTAGGGCCTCCTAATGACGATGGAACACTCAAATTGCGTCGAGATTCAATACATCGGCCTCCAGCCGACTTGTCTCCAAGGGTCTATTGCTGCCTCGGGCACCACATGGTCCTTCTCCTGTGAGTCTAGATTTTCGAATCCGACGCAAAAATGATAGTTAATTGTAAAGTTCAGGGCCTTGTAGTGACGATGGAACACTCAAATTGCGTCGAGATTCAATACATCGGCCTGCAGCCGACTTGTCTCCAAGGGTCTGTTGCTGCCTCGGGCACCACATGGTCCTTCTCCTGTGAGTCTAGATTTTCGAATCCGACGCAAAAATGATTGTTAATTGTAACCTTCAGGGCCTCCTAATGACGATGGAACTCTCAAATTGCGTCGAGATTCAATACATCGGCCTCCAGCCGACTTGTCTCCAAGGGGATATCGCTGCCTCGGGCACCACATGGTCCGTCTCCGGTGAGTCTAGATTTTCGAATCCGACGCAAAAATGATAGTTAATTGTAACGTTCAGGACCTCCTAATGCCGATGGAACACTCATATTGCGTCGAGATTCAATACATCGGCCTCCAGCCGACTTGTCTCCAAGGGTCTATTGCTGCCTCGGGCACCTTATGGTCGTTCTCCTGTGAGTCTAGATTTTCGAATCCGACGCAAAAATGATAGTTAATTGTAACGTTCAGGGCCTCCTAATGACGATGGAACACTCAAATAGCGTCGAGATTCAATACATCGGCCTCCAGCCGACTTGTCTCCAAGGGTCTATTGCTTCCTCCGGCTCCTTATGGTCGTTCTCCTGTGAGTCTATATTTTCGAATCCGACGCAAAACATATAGTGAATTGTAACGTTTAGGGCCTCCTAATGACGATGGAACACTCAAATTGCGTCGAGATTCAATACATCGGCCTCCAGCCGACTTGTCTCCATGGGTCTGTTGCTGCCTCGGCACCTTATGGTCGTTCTCCTGTGAGTTTAGATTATCGAATCCGACGCAAAAATGATAGTGAATTGTAACGTTCAGCGCCTCCTAATGACGATAGAAGACTCAAATTGCGTCGAGATTCAATACATCGACCTCCAGTCGACTTGTATCCAAGAGGATATTGCAGTCTCGGGCACCTCATGGTCGTTCTCTTGTAAGTCTAGATTTTCGAATCCTACGCTAAAATGAAAGTTAATTGTAACGTTCAGGGCCTCCTAATGCCGATGGAACACTCAAATTGCGTCGAGATTCAATACATCGGCCTCCAGCCGACTTGTCTCCAAGGGTCTATTGCTGCCTCGGGCACCTTATGGTCGTTCTCCTGTGAGTCTAGATTTTCGAATCCGACGCAAAAATGATAGTTAATTGTAACGTTCAGGGCCTTGTAATGACGATGGAACACTCAAATTGCGTCGAGATTCAATACATCGGCCTGCAGCCGACTTGTCTCAAAAGGGTCTACTGCTGCCTCGGGCACCACATGGTCCTTCTCCTGTGAGTCTAGATTTTCGAACCCGACGCAAAACTGATAGTGAATTGTAACGTTTAGGGCCTCCTAATGACGATGGAACACTCAAATTGCGTCGAGATTCAATACATCGGCCTCCAGCCGACTTGTCTACAAGGGTCTGTTGCTGCCTCAGGCACCTCATGGTCTTTCTCCTGTGAGTCTAAATATTCGAATCCGACGCAAAAATGATAGTTAATTGTAACGTTCAGGGCCTTGTAATGACGATGGAACACTCAGATTGCGTCGAGATTCAATACATCGGCCTGCAGCCGACTTGTCTCCAAGGGTCTATTGCTGGCTCGGGCACCACATGGTCCTTCTCCTGCGAGTCTAGATTTTCGAATCCGACGCAAAAATGTTAGTGAATTGTAACGTTTAGGGCCTCCTAATGACGATGGAACACTCACATTGCGTCGTGATTCAATACATCGGCCTTCAGCCGACTTGTCTCCAAGGGTCTATTGCTGCGTCGGGCACCTTATGGTCGTTCTCCTGTGAGTCTAGATTTTCGAATCCGACGCTAAAATGATAGTTAATTGTAACGTTCAGGGCCTTGTAATGACGATGGAACACTCAAATTGCGTCAAGATTCAATACATCGGCCTGCAGCCGACTTGTCTCCAAGGGTCTATTGCTGCCTCGGGCACCACATGGTCCTTCTCCTGTGAGTCTAGATTTTCGAATCCGACGCAAAAATGATAGTTAATTGTAACGTTCAGGGCCTCCTAATGACGATGGAACACTCAAATTGCGTCGAGATTCAATACATCGGCCGCCAGCCGACTTGTCTCCAAGGGTCTATTGCTTCCTCCAGCTCCTTATGGTCGTTCTCCTGTGAGTCTATATTTTCGAATCCGACGCAAAAAGAATAGTGAATTGTAACGTTTAGGGCCTCCTAATGACGATGGAACACTCAAATTGCGTCGAGATTCAATACATCGGCCTCCAGCCGACTTGTCTCCAAGGGTCTGTTGCTGCCTCGGCACCTTATGGTCGTTCACCTGTGAGTTTAGATTATCGAATCCGACGCAAAAATGATAGTGAATTGTAACGTTCAGCGCCTCCTAATGACGATAGAAGACTCAAATTGCGTCGAGATTCAATACATCGACCTCCAGTCGACTTGTATCCAAGGGGATATTGCAGTCTCGGGCACCTCATGGTCGTTCTCTTGTAAGTCTAGATTTTCGAATCCGACGCAAAAATGATAGTTAATTGTAACGTTCAGGGCCTTGTAGTGACGATGAACACTCGAATTGCGTCGAGATTCAATACATCGGCCTGCAGCCGACTTGTCTCCAAGGGTCTGTTGCTGCCTCGGGCACCACATGGTCCTTCTCCTGTGAGTCTAGATTTTCGAATCCGACGCAAAAACGATAGTGAATTGTAACGTTCAGCGCCTCCTAATGGCGATAGAAGACTCAAATTGCGTCGAGATTCAATACATCGACCTCCAGTCGACTTGTATCCAAGAGGATATTGCAGTCTCAGGCACCTCATGGTCGTTCTCTTGTAAGTCTAGATTTTCGAATCTGACGCAAAAATGATAGTTAATCGTAACGTTCAGGGCCTCCTAGTGCCGATGGAACACTCAAATTGTGTCGAGATTCAATACATCGGCCTCCAGCCGACTTGTCACCAAGGGTCTATTGCTGCCTCGGGCACCTTATGGTCGTTCTCCTGTGAGTCTAGATTTTCGAATCCGACGCAAAAATGATAGTGAATTGTAACGTTTAGGGCCTCCTAATGACGATGGAACACTCAAATTGCCTCGAGATTCAATACATCGGCCTCCAGCCGACTTGTCTCCAAGGGTCTGTTGCTGCCTCGGGCACCTTATGGTCGTTCTCTTGTAAGTCTAGATTATCGAATCCGACGCAAAAATGATAGTTAATTGTAACGTTTAGGGCCTCCTAATGACGATGGAACTCTCAGATTCCGTCGAGATTCAATACATCGGCCTCCAGCCGACTTGTCTCCAAGGGGATATCGCTGCCTCGGGCACCACATGGTCCGTCTCCGACGAGTCTAGATTTTCGAATCCGACGCAAAAATGATAGTTAATTGTAACGTTCAGGGCCTCCTAATGCCGATGGAACACTCAAATTGCGTCGAGATTCAATACATCGGCCTCTAGCCGACTTGTCTCCAACTGTCTATTGCTGACTCGGGCACCTTATGGTCGTTCTCCTGTGAGTCTAGATTTTCGAATCCGACGCAAAAATGATAGTTAAATGTAACGTTCAGGGCCTTGTAATGACGATGGAACACTCAAATTGCGTCGAGATTCAATACATCGGCTTGCAGCCGACTTGTCTCCAAGGGTCTATTGCTGCCTCGGGCACCACATGGGCCTTCTCCTGCGAGTCTAGATTATCGAATCCGACGCAAAAATGATAGTTAATTGTAACGTTCAGGGCCTTGTAGTGACGATGGAACACTCAAATTGAGTCGAGATTCTATACATCAGCCTGCAGCCGACTTGTCTCCAAGGGGATATCGCTGCCTCGGGCACCACATGGTCCGTCTCCGGTGAGTCTAGATTTTCGAATCCGACGCAAAAATGATAGTTAATTGTAACGTTCAGGGCCTCCTAATGCCGATGGAACACTCAAATTGCGTCGAGATTCAATACATCGGCCTCCAGCCGACTTGTCTCCAAGGGTCTATTGCTGCCTCGGGCACCTTATGGTCGTTCTCTTGTAAGTCTAGATTTTCGAATCCGACGCAAAAATGATAGTTAATTGAAACGTTCAGGGCCTCCTAATGCCGATGGAACTCTCAAATTGCGTCGAGATTCAATACATCGTCCTCCAGCCGACTTGTCTCCAAGGGTCTATTGCTGCCTCGGGCACCCTATGGTCGTTCTCCTGTGAGTCTAGATTTTCGAATCCGACGCAAAAATGATAGTTAATTGTAACGTTCAGGGCCTTGTAATGACGACGGAACACTCAAATTGCGTCAAGATTCAATACATCGGCCTGCAGCCGACTTGTCTCCAAGGGTCAATTGCTGCCTCGGGCACCACATGGTCCTTCTCCTGTGAGTCTAGATTTTTGAATCCGACGCCAAAATGATAGTGAATTGTAACGTTCAGCGCCTCCTAATGACGATAGAAGACTCAAATTGCGTCGAGATTCAATACATCGACCTCCAGTCGACTTGTATCCAAGAGGATATTGCAGTCTCGGGCACCTCATGGTCGTTCTCTTGTAAGTCTAGATTTTCGAATCCGACGCAAAAATGATAGTTAATTGCAACGTTCAGGGCCTCCTAATGACGATGGAACTCTCAAATTGCGTCGAGATTCAATACATCGTCCTCCAGCCGACTTGTCTCCAAGGGTCTATTGCTGCCACGGGCACCTTATGGTCGTTCTTATGTAAGTCTAGATTTTCGAATCCGACGCAAAAATGATAGTTAATTGTAACGTTCATGGCCTCCTAATGCCGATGGAACACTCAAATTGCGTCGAGATTCAATACATCGGCCTCCAGCCGACTTGTCTCCAAGGGTCTGTTGCTGCCTCTGGCACCTTATGGTCGTTCTCTTGTAAGTCTAAATTATCGAATCCGACGCAAAAATGATAGTTAATTCTAAGGTTTAGGGCCGCCTAATGACGATGGAACACTCAAATTGCGTCGAGATTCAATACATCGTCCTCCAGCCGACTTGTCTCCAAGGGTCTAATGCTGCCTCGGGCACCTTATGGTCGTTCTCTTGTAAGTCTAGATTTTCGAATCCGACGCAAAAATGATAGTTAATTGAAACGTTCAGGGCCTCCTAATGCCGATGGAACTCTCAAATTGCGTCGAGATTCAATACATCGTCCTCCAGCCGACTTGTCTCCAAGGGTCTATTGCTGCCTCGGGCACCTTATGGTCGTTCTCCTGTGAGTCTAGATTTTCGAATCCGACGCAAAAATGATTGTTAATTGTAACGTTCAGGGCCTCCTAATGACGATGGAACTCTCAGATTGCGTCGAGATTCAATACATCGGCCTCCAGCCGACTTGTCTCCAAGGGTCTGTTGTTGCCTCGGGCACCTTATGGTCGTTCTCTTGTAAGTCTAGATATCGAATCCGACGCAAAAATGATAGTTAATTGTAACGTTCAGGGCCTTGTAGTGACGATGGAACACTCAAATTGCGTCGAGATTCAATACATCGGCCTGCAGCCGACTTGTCTCCAAGGGTCTGTTGCTGCCTCGGGCACCACATGGTCCTTCTCCTGTGAGTCTAGATTTTCGAATCCGACGCAAAAACGATAGTGAATTGTAACGTTCAGCGCCTCCTAATGGCGATAGAAGACTCAAATTGCGTCGAGATTCAATACATCGACCTCCAGTCGACTTGTATCCAAGAGGATATTGCAGTCTCAGGCACCTCATGGTCGTTCTCTTGTAAGTCTAGATTTTCGAATCCGACGCAAAAATGATAGTTAATTGTAACGTTCAGGGCCTCCTAATGCCGATGGAACACTCAAATTGTGTCGAGATTCAATACATCGGCCTCCAGCCGACTTGTCACCAAGGGTCTATTGCTGCCTCGGGCACCTTATGGTCGTTCTCCTGTGAGTCTAGATTTTCGAATCCGACGCAAAAATGATAGTGAATTGTAACGTTTAGGGCCTCCTAATGTCGATGGAACACTCAAATTGCGTCGAGATTCAATACATCGGCCTCCAGCCGACTTGTCTCCAAGGGTCTGTTGCTGCCTCGGGCACCTTATGGTCGTTCTCTTGTAAGTCTAGATTATCGAATCCGACGCAAAAATGATAGTTAATTGTAACGTTTAGGGCCTCCTAATGACGATGGAACTCTCAGATTGCGTCGAGATTCAATACATCGGCCTCCAGCCGACTTGTCTCCAAGGGGATATCGCTGCCTCGGGCACCACATGGTCCGTCTCCGACGAGTCTAGATTTCGAATCCGACGCAAAAATGATAGTTCATTGTAACGTTCAGGGCCTCCTAATGCCGATGAAACACTCAAATTGCGTCGAGATTCAATACATCGGCCTCTAGCCGACTTGTCTCCAACTGTCTATTGCTGACTCGGGCACCTTATGGTCGTTCTCCTGTGAGTCTAGATTTTCGAATCCGACGCAAAAATGATAGTTAATTGTAACGTTCAGGGCCTTGTAATGACGATGGAACACTCAAATTGCGTCGAGATTCAATACATCGGCTTGCAGCCGACTTGTCTCCAAGGGTCTATTGCTGCCTCGGGCACCACATGGGCCTTCTCCTGCGAGTCTAGATTATCGAATCCGACGCAAAAATGATAGTTAATTGTAACGTTCAGGGCCTTGTAGTGACGATGGAACACTCAAATTGAGTCGAGATTCTATACGTCAGCCTGCAGCCGACTTGACTCCAAGGGTCTATTGCTGCCTCGGGCACCACATGGTCCTTCTCCTGTGAGTCTAGATTTTCGAATCCGACGCAAAAATCATAGTGAATTGTAACGTTTAGGGCCTCCTAATGACGATGGAACTCTCAAATTGCGTCGAGATTCAATACATCGGCCTCCAGCCGACTTGTCTCCAAGGGGATATCGCTGCCTCGGGCACCACATGGTCCGTCTCCGGTGAGTCTAGATTTTCGAATCCGACGCAAAAATGATAGTTAATTGTAACGTTCAGGGCCTCCTAATGCCGATGGAACACTCAAATTGCGTCGAGATTCAATACATCGGCCTCCAGCCGACTTGTCTCCAAGGGTCTATTGCTGCCTCCGGCACCTTATGGTCGTTCTCCTGTGAGTCTAGATTTTCGAATCCGACGCAAAAATGATAGTTAATTGTAACGTTCAGGGCCTTGTAATGACGACGGAACACTCAAATTGCGTCAAGATTCAATACATCGGCCTGCAGCCGACTTGTCTCCAAGGGTCAATTGCTGCCTCGGGCACCACATGGTTCTTCTCCTGTGAGTCTAGATTTTTGAATCCGACGCAAAAATGATAGTGAATTGTAACGTTCAGCGCCTCCTAATGACGATAGAAGACTCAAATTGCGTCGAGATTCAATACATCGACCTCCAGTTGACTTGTATCCAAGAGGATATTGCAGTCTCGGGCACCTCATGGTCGTTCTCTTGTAAGTCTAGATTTTCGAATCCGACGCAAAAATGATAGTTAATTGTAACGTTCAGGGCCTCCTAATGACGATGGAACTCTCAAATTGCGTCGAGATTCAATACATCGGCCTCCAGCCGACTTGTCTCCAAGGGTCTGTTGCTGCCTCTGGCACCTTATGGTCGTTCTCTTGTAAGTCTAAATTATCGAATCCGACGCAAAAATGATAGTTAATTCTAAGGTTTAGGGCCGCCTAATGACGATGGAACACTCAAATTGCGTCGAGATTCAATACATCGTCCTCCAGCCGACTTGTCTCCAAGGGTCTAATGCTGCCTCGGGCACCTTATGGTCGTTCTCTTGTAAGTCTAGATTTTCGAATCCGACGCAAAAATGATAGTTAATTGAAACGTTCAGGGCCTCCTAATGCCGATGGAACTCTCAAATTGCGTCGAGATTCAATACATCGTCCTCCAGCCGACTTGTCTCCAAGGGTCTATTGCTGCCTCGGGCACCTTATGGTCGTTCTCCTGTGAGTCTAGATTTTCGAATCCGACGCAAAAATGATTGTTAATTGTAACGTTCAGGGCCTCCTAATGACGATGGAACTCTCAGATTGCGTCGAGATTCAATACATCGGCCTCCAGCCGACTTGTCTCCAAGGGTCTTGTTGTGCCTCGGGCACCTTATGGTCGTTCTCTTGTAAGTCTAGATTATCGAATCCGACGCAAAAATGATAGTTAATTGTAACGTTCAGGGCCTTGTAGTGACGATGGAACACTCAAATTGCGTCGAGATTCAATACATCGGCCTGCAGCCGACTTGTCTCCAAGGGTCTGTTGCTGCCTCGGGCACCACATGGTCCTTCTCCTGTGAGTCTAGATTTTCGAATCCGACGCAAAAATGATAGTTAATTGTAACGTTCAGGGCCTTGTAATGACGATGGAACACTCAAATTGCGTCGAGATTCAATACATCGGCTTGCAGCCGACTTGTCTCCAAGGGTCTATTGCTGCCTCGGGCACCACATGGGCCTTCTCCTGCGAGTCTAGATTATCGAATCCGACGCAAAAATGATAGTTAATTGTAACGTTCAGGGCCTTGTAGTGACGATGGAACACTCAAATTGAGTCGAGATTCTATACATCAGCCTGCAGCCGACTTGACTCCAAGGGTCTATTGCTGCCTCGGGCACCACATGGTCCTTCTCCTGTGAGTCTAGATTTTCGAATCCGACGCAAAAATCATAGTGAATTGTAACGTTTAGGGCCTCCTAATGACGATGGAACTCTCAAATTGCGTCGAGATTCAATACATCGGCCTCCAGCCGACTTGTCTCCAAGGGGATATCGCTGCCTCGGGCACCACATGGTCCGTCTCCGGTGAGTCTAGATTTTCGAATCCGACGCAAAAATGATAGTTAATTGTAACGTTCAGGGCCTCCTAATGCCGATGGAACACTCAAATTGCGTCGAGATTCAATACATCGGCCTCCAGCCGACTTGTTTCCAAGGGTCTATTGCTGCCTCCGGCACCTTATGGTCGTTCTCCTGTGAGTCTAGATTTTCGAATCCGACGCAAAAATGATAGTTAATTGTAACGTTCAGGGCCTTGTAATGGCGACGGAACACTCAAATTGCGTCAAGATTCAATACATCGGCCTGCAGCCGACTTGTCTCCAAGGGTCAATTGCTGCCTCGGGCACCACATGGTTCTTCTCCTGTGAGTCTAGATTTTTGAATCCGACGCAAAAATGATAGTGAATTGTAACGTTCAGCGCCTCCTAATGACGATAGAAGACTCAAATTGCGTCGAGATTCAATACATCGACCTCCAGTTGACTTGTATCCAAGAGGATATTGCAGTCTCGGGCACCTCATGGTCGTTCTCTTGTAAGTCTAGATTTTCGAATCCGACGCATAAATGATAGTTAATTGTAACGTTCAGGGCCTCCTAATGACGATGGAACTCTCAAATTGCGTCGAGATTCAATACATCGTCCTCCAGCCGACTTGTCTCCAAGGGTCTATTGCTGCCACGGGCACCTTATGGTCGTTCTTATGTAAGTCTAGATTTTCGAATCCGACGCAAAAATGATAGTTAATTGTAACGTTCATGGCGACCTAATGCCGATGGAACACTCAAATTGCGTCGAGATTCAATACATCGGCCTCCAGCCGACTTGTCTCCAAGGGTCTGTTGCTGCCTCTGGCACCTTATGGTCGTTCTCTTGTAAGTCTAAATTATCGAATCCGACGCAAAAATGATAGTTAATTCTAACGTTTAGGGCCGCCTAATGACGATGGAACACTCAAATTGCGTCGAGATTCAATACATCGTCCTCCAGCCGACTTGTCTCCAAGGGTCTAATGCTGCCTCGGGCACCTTATGGTCGTTCTCTTGTAAGTCTAGATTTTCGAATCCGACGCAAAAATGATAGCTAATTGAAACGTTCAGGGCCTCCTAATGCCGATGGAACTCTCAAATTGCGTCGAGATTCAATACATCGTCCTCCAGCCGACTTGTCTCCAAGGGTCTATTGCTGCCTCGGGCACCTTATGGTCGTTCTCCTGTGAGTCTAGATTTTCGAATCCGACGCAAAAATGATTGTTAATTGTAACGTTCAGGGCCTCCTAATGACGATGGAACTCTCAAATTGCGTCGAGATTCAATACATCGGCCTCCAGCCGACTTGTCTCCAAGGGTCTGTTGCTGCCTCGGGCACCTTATGGTCGTTCTCTTGTAAGTCTAGATTATCGAATCCGACGCAAAAATGATAGTTAATTGTAACGTTTAGGGCCTCCTAATGACGATGGAACTCTCAGATTGCGTCGAGATTCAATACATCGGCCTCCAGCCGACTTGTCTCCAAGGGTCTATTGCTGCCTCGGGCACCTTATGGTCGTTCTCCTGTGAGTCTAGATTTTCGAATCCGACGCAAAAATGATTGTTAATTGTAACGTTCAGGGCCTCCTAATGACGATGGAACTCTCAAATTGCGTCGAGATTCAATACATCTTGTCTCCAAGGGTCTATTGCTGCCTCGGGCACCACATGGTCCTTCTCCTGTGAGTCTAGATTTTCGAATCCGACGCAAAAATGATAGTTAATTGTAACGTTCAGGGCCTTGTAGTGACGATGGAACACTCAAATTGCGTCGAGATTCAATACATCGGCCTGCAGCCGACTAGTCTCCAAGGGTCTGTTGCTGCCTCGGGCACCACATGGTCCTTTTCCTGTGAGTCTAGATTTTCGAATCCGACGCAAAAATGATAGTGAATTGTAACGTTTAGGGCCTCCTAATGACGATGGAACACTCAAATTGCGTCGAGATTCAATACATCGGCCTCCAGCCGACTTGTCTCCAAGGGTCTATTGCTGCCTCGGGCACCACATGGTCCTTCTCCTGTGAGTCTAGATTTTCGAATCCGACGCAAAAATGATAGTTAATTGTAACGTTCAGGGCCTTGTAGTGACGATGGAACACTCAAATTGCGTCGAGATTCAATACATCGGCCTGCAGCCGACTTGTCTCCAAGGGTCTGTTGCTGCCTCGGGCACCACATGGTCCTTCTCCTGTGAGTCTAGATTTTCGAATCCGACGCAAAAATGATTGTTAATTGTAACGTTCAGGGCCTCCTAATGACGATGGAACTCACAAATTGCGTCGAGATTCAATACATCGGCCTCCAGCCGACTTGTCTCCAAGGGTCTATTGCTGCCTCGGGCACCACATGGTCCTTCTCCTGTGAGTCTAGATTTTCGAACCCGACGCAAAACTGATAGTGAATTGTAACGTTTAGGGCCTCCTAATGACGATGGAACACTCAAATTGCGTCGAGATTCAATACATCGGCCTCCAGCCGACTTGTCTCCAAGGGTCTGTTGCAGCCTCAGGCACCTCATGGTCTTTCTCCTGTGAGTCTAAATTTTCGAATACGACGCAAAAATGATAGTTAATTGTAACGTTCAGGTCCATGTAATGACGATGGAACACTCAAATTGCGTCGAGATTCAATACATCGGCTTGCAGCCGACTTGTCTCCAAGGGTCTATTGCTGCCTCGGGCACCACATGGTCCTTCTCCTGTGAGTCTAGATTTTCGAATCCGACGCAAAAATGATAGCGAATTGTAACGTTTAGGGCCTCCTAATGACGATGGAACACTCAAATTGCGTCGAGATTCAATACATCTTGTCTCCAAGGGTCTATTGCTGCCTCGGGCACCACATGGTCCTTCTCCTGTGAGTCTAGATTTTCGAATCCGACGCAAAAATGATAGTTAATTGTAACGTTCAGGGCCTTGTAGTGACGATGGAACACTCAAATTGCGTCGAGATTCAATACATCGGCCTGCAGCCGACTAGTCTCCAAGGGTCTGTTGCTGCCTCGGGCACCACATGGTCCTTCTCCTGTGAGTCTAGATTTTCGAATCCGACGCAAAAATGATAGTGAATTGTAACGTTTAGGGCCTCCTAATGACGATGGAACACTCAAATTGCGTCGAGATTCAATACATCGGCCTCCAGCCGACTTGTCTCCAAGGGTCTATTGCTGCCTCGGGCACCACGTGGTCCTTCTCCTGTGGGTCCAGATTTTCGAATCCGACGCAAAAATGATAGTTAATTGTAACGTTCAGGGCTTTGTAGTGACGATGGAACACTCAAATTGCGTCGAGATTCAATACATCGGCCTGCAGCCGACTAGTCTCCAAGGGTCTGTTGCTGCCTCGGGCACCACATGGTCCTTCTCCTGTGAGTATAGATTTTCGAATCCGACGCAAAAATGATTGTTAATTGTAACGTTCAGGGCCTCCTAATGACGATGGAACTCTCAAATTGCGTCGAGATTCAATACATCGGCCTCCAGCCGACTTGTCTCCAAGGGTCTAATGCTGCCTCGGGAACCTTACGTTCGTTCTCTTGTAAGTCTAGATTTTCGAATCCGACGCAAAAATGATTGTTAATTGTAACGTTCAGGGCCTCCTAATGATGATGGAACTCTCAAATTGCGTCGAGATTCAATACATCGGCCTCCAGCCGACTTGTCTCCAAGGGGATATCGCTGCCTCGGGCACCACATGGTCCGTCTCCGGTGAGTCTAGATTTTCGAATCCGACGCAAAAATGATAGTTAATTGTAACGTTCAGGGCCTCCTAATGCCGATGGAACACTCAAATTGCGTCGAGATTCAATACATCGGCCTCCAGCCGACTTGTCTCCAAGGGTCTATTGCTGCCTCGGGCACCACATGGTCCTTCTCCTGTGAGTCTAGATTTTCGAACCCGACGCAAAACTGATAGTGAATTGTAACGTTTAGGGCCTCCTAATGACGATGGAACACTCAAATTGCGTCGAGATTCAATACATCGGCCTCCAGCCGACTTGTCTCCTAGGGTCTATTGCTGACTCGGGCACCTTATGGTCGTTCTCCTGTGAGTCTAGATTTTCGAATTCGGCGCAAAAATGATAGTTAATTGTAACGTTCAGGGCCTTGTAATGACGATGGAACACTCAAATTGCGTCGAGATTCAATACATCGGCCTGCAGCCGCCTTGTCTCCAAGGGCCTATTGCTGCCTCGGGCACCACATGGTCCTTCTCCTGTGAGTCTAGATTTTCGAACCCGACGCAAAACTGATAGTGAATTGTAACGTTTAGGGCCTCCTAATGACGATGGAACACTCAAATTGCGTCGAGATTCAATACATCGGCCTCCAGCCGACTTGTCTCCAAGGGTCTATTGCTGCCTCGGGCACCACATGGTCCTTCTCCTGTGAGTCTAGATTTTCGAATCCGACGCAAAAATGATAGTTAATTGTAACGTTCAGGGCCTTGTAGTGACGATGGAACACTCAAATTGCGTCGAGATTCAATACATTGGCCTGCAGCCGACTTGTCTCCAAGGGTCTGTTGCTGCCTCGGGCACCACATGGTCCTTCTCCTGTGAGTCTAGATTTTCGAATCCGACGCAAAAATGATAGTGAATTGTAACGTTTAGGGCCTCCTAATGACGATGGAACTCTCAAATTGCGTCGAGATTCAATACATCGGCCTCCAGCCGACTTGTCTCCAAGGGGATATCGCTGCCTCGGGCACCACATGGTCCGTCTCCGGTGAGTCTAGATTTTCGAATCCGACGCAAAAATGATAGTTAATTGTAACGTTCAGGGCCTCCTAATGCCGATGGAACACTCAAATTGCGTCGAGATTCAATACATCGGCCTCCAGCCGACTTGTCTCCAAGGGTCTATTGCTGCCTCGGGCACCTTATGGTCGTTCTCCTGTGAGTCTAGATTTTCGAATCCGACGCAAAAATGATAGTTAATTGTAACGTTCAGGGCCTTGTAATGACGACGGAACACTCAAATTGCGTCAAGATTCAATACATCGGCCTGCAGCCGACTTGTCTCCAAGGGTCAATTGCTGCCTCGGGCACCACATGGTTCTTCTCCTGTGAGTCTAGATTTTTGAATCCGACGCAAAAATGATAGTGAATTGTAACGTTCAGCGCCTCCTAATGACGATAGAAGACTCAAATTGCGTCGAGATTCAATACATCGACCTCCAGTTGACTTGTATCCAAGAGGATATTGCAGTCTCGGGCACCTCATGGTCGTTCTCTTGTAAGTCTAGGTTTTCGAATCCGACGCAAAAATGATAGTTAATTGTAACGTTCAGGGCCTCCTAATGACGATGGAACTCTCAAATTGCGTCGAGATTCAATACATCGTCCTCCAGCCGACTTGTCTCCAAGGGTCTATTGCTGCCACGGGCACCTTATGGTCGTTCTTATGTAAGTCTAGATTTTCGAATCCGACGCAAAAATGATAGTTAATTGTAACGTTCATGGCCTCCTAATGCCGATGGAACACTCAAATTGCGTCGAGATTCAATACATCGGCCTCCAGCCGACTTGTCTCCAAGGGTCTGTTGCTGCCTCTGGCACCTTATGGTCGTTCTCTTGTAAGTCTAAATTATCGAATCCGACGCAAAAATGATAGTTAATTCTAACGTTTAGGGCCGCCTAATGACGATGGAACACTCAAATTGCGTCGAGATTCAATACATCGTCCTCCAGCCGACTTGTCTCCAAGGGTCTAATGCTGCCTCGGGCACCTTATGGTCGTTCTCTTGTAAGTCTAGATTTTCGAATCCGACGCAAAAATGATAGTTAATTGAAACGTTCAGGGCCTCCTAATGCCGATGGAACTCTCAAATTGCGTCGAGATTCAATACATCGTCCTCCAGCCGACTTGTCTCCAAGGGTCTATTGCTGCCTCGGGCACCTTATGGTCGTTCTCCTGTGAGTCTAGATTTTCAAATCCGACGCAAAAATGATTGTTAATTGTAACGTTCAGGGCCTCCTAATGACGATGGAACTCTCAAATTGCGTCGAGATTCAATACATCGGCCTCCAGCCGACTTGTCTCCAAGGGTCTGTTGCTGCCTCGGGCACCTTATGGTCGTTCTCTTGTAAGTCTAGATTATCGAATCCGACGCAAAAATGATAGTTAATTGTAACGTTTAGGGCCTCCTAATGACGATGGAACTCTCAGATTGCGTCGAGATTCAATACATCGGCCTCCAGCCGACTTGTCTCCAAGGGTCTATTGCTGCCTCGGGCACCTTATGGTCGTTCTCCTGTGAGTCTAGATTTTCGAATCCGACGCAAAAATGATTGTTAATTGTAACGTTCAGGGCCTCCTAATGACGATGGAACTCTCAAATTGCGTCGAGATTCAATACATCTTGTCTCCAAGGGTCTATTGCTGCCTCGGGCACCACATGGTCCTTCTCCTGTGAGTCTAGATTTTCGAATCCGACGCAAAAATGATAGTTAATTGTAACGTTCAGGGCCTTGTAGTGACGATGGAACACTCAAATTGCGTCGAGATTCAATACATCGGCCTGCAGCCGACTTGTCTCCAAGGGTCTGTTGCTGCCTCGGGCACCACATGGTCCTTCTCCTGTGAGTCTAGATTTTCGAATCCGACGCAAAAATGATTGTTAATTGTAACGTTCAGGGCCTCCTAATGACGATGGAACTCTCAAATTGCGTCGAGATTCAATACATCGGCCTCCAGCCGACTTGTCTCCAAGGGTCTATTGCTGCCTCGGGCACCACATGGTCCTTCTCCTGTGAGTCTAGATTTTCGAACCCGACGCAAAACTGATAGTGAATTGTAACGTTTAGGGCCTCCTAATGACGATGGAACACTCAAATTGCGTCGAGATTCAATACATCGGCCTCCAGCCGACTTGTCTCCAAGGGTCTGTTGCAGCCTCAGGCACCTCATGGTCTTTCTCCTGTGAGTCTAAATTTTCGAATCCGACGCAAAAATGATAGTTAATTGTAACGTTCAGGTCCATGTAATGACGATGGAACACTCAAATTGCGTCGAGATTCAATACATCGGCTTGCAGCCGACTTGTCTCCAAGGGTCTATTGCTGCCTCGGGCACCACATGGTCCTTCTCCTGTGAGTCTAGATTTTCGAATCCGACGCAAAAATGATAGTGAATTGTAACGTTTAGGGCCTCCTAATGACGATGGAACACTCAAATTGCGTCGAGATTCAATACATCGGCCTCCAGCCGGCTTGTCTCCAAGGGTCTATTGCTGCCTCGGGCACCACGTGGTCCTTCTCCTGTGGTTCCAGATTTTCGAATCCGACGCAAAAATGATAGTTAATTGTAACGTTCAGGGCTTTGTAGTGACGATGGAACACTCAAATTGCGTCGAGATTCAATACATCGGCCTGCAGCCGACTAGTCTCCAAGGGTCTGTTGCTGCCTCGGGCACCACATGGTCCTTCTCCTGTGAGTCTAGATTTTCGAATCCGACGCAAAAATGATTGTTAATTGTAACGTCCAGGGCCTCCTAATGACGATGGAACTCTCAAATTGCGTCGAGATTCAATACATAGGCCTCCAGCCGACTTGTCTCCAAGGGTCTAATGCTGCCTCGGGAACCTTACGTTCGTTCTCTTGTAAGTGTAGATTTTCGAATCCGACGCAAAAATGATTGTTAATTGTAACGTTCAGGCCTCCTAATGATGATGGAACTCTCAAATTGCGTCGAGATTCAATACATCGGCCTCCAGCTGACTTGTCTCCAAGGGGATATCGCTGCCTCGGGCACCACATGGTCCGTCTCCGGTGAGTCTAGATTTTCGAATCCGACGCAAAAATGATAGTTAATTGTAACGTTCAGGGCCTCCTAATGCCGATGGAACACTCAAATTGCGTCGAGATTCAATACATCGGCCTCCAGCCGACTTGTCTCCAAGGGTCTATTGCTGCCTCGGGCACCACATGGTCCTTCTCCTGTGAGTCTAGATTTTCGAACCCGACGCAAAACTGATAGTGAATTGTAACGTTTAGGGCCTCCTAATGACGATGGAACACTCAAATTGCGTCGAGATTCAATACATCGCCTCCAGCCGACTTGTCTTCCTAGGGTCTATTGCTGACTCGGGCACCTTATGGTCGTTCTCCTGTGAGTCTAGATTTTCGAATTCGACGCAAAAATGATAGTTAATTGTAACGTTCAGGGCCTTGTAATGACGATGGAACACTCAAATTGCGTCGAGATTCAATACATCGGCCTGCAGCCGCCTTGTCTCCAAGGGCCTATTGCTGCCTCGGGCACCACATGGTCCTTCTCCTGTGAGTCTAGATTTTCGAACCCGACGCAAAACTGATAGTGAATTGTAACGTTTAGGGCCTCCTAATGACGATGGAACACTCAAATTGCGTCGAGATTCAATACATCGGCCTCCAGCCGACTTGTCTCCAAGGGTCTATTGCTGCCTCGGGCACCACATGGTCCTTCTCCTGTGAGTCTAGATTTTCGAATCCGACGCAAAAAATGATAGTTAATTGTAACGTTCAGGGCCTTGTAGTGACGATGGAACACTCAAATTGCGTCGAGATTCAATACATTGGCCTGCAGCCGACTTGTCTCCAAGGGTCTGTTGCTGCCTCGGGCACCACATGGTCCTTCTCCTGTGAGTCTAGATTTTCGAATCCGACGCAAAAATGATTGTTAATTGTAACGTTCAGGGCCTCCTAATGACGATGGAACTCTCAAATTGCGTCGAGATTCAATACATCGGCCTCCAGCCGACTTGTCTCCAAGGGTCTATTGCTTCTCCGGCTCCTTATGGTCGTTCACCTGTGAGTCTATATTTTCGAATCCGACGCAAAACATATAGTGAATTGTAACGTTTAGGGCCTCCTAATGACGATGGAACACTCAAATTGCGTCGAGATTCAATACATCGGCCTCCAGCCGATTTGTCTCCAAGGGTTTATTGCTGCCTCGGGCACCTTATGGTCGTTCTCCTGTGAGTCTAGATTTTCGAATCCGACGCAAAAATGATAGTTAATTGTAACGTTCAGGGCCTCCTAATGCCGATGGAACACTCAAATTGCGTCGAGACTCAATACATCGGCCTCCAGCCGACTTGTCTCCAACTGTCTATTGCTGACTCGGGCACCTTATGGTCGTTCTCCTGTGAGTCTAGATTTTCGAATCCGACGCAAAAATGATAGTTAACTGTAACGTTCAGGGCCTTGTAATGACGATGGAACACTCAAATTGCGTCGAGATTCAATACATCGGCTTGCAGCCGGCTTGTCTCCAAGGGTCTATTGCTGCCTCGGGCACCACATGGTCCTTCTCCTGCGAGTCTAGATTAGCGAATCCCACGCAAAAATGATAGTTAATTGTAACGTTTAGGGCCTCCTAATGACGATGGAACTCTCAGATTGCGTCGAGATTCAATACATCGGCCTCCAGCCGACTTGTCTCCAAGGGTCTGTTGCTGCCTCGGGCACCTTATGGTCGTTCTCTTGTTAGTCTAGATTATGGAATCCGACGCAAAAATGATAGTTAATTGTAACGTTTCAGGGCCTTGTAGTGACGATGGAACACTCAAATTGAGTCGAGATTCTATACATCAGCCTGCAGCCGACTTGACTCCAAGGGTCTATTGCTGCCTCGGGCACCACATGGTCCTTCTCCTGTGAGTCTAGATTTTCGAATCCGACGCAAAAATGATAGTGAATTGTAACGTTTAGGGCCTCCTAATGACGATGGAACTCTTAAATTGCGTCGAGATTCAATACATCGGCCTCCAGCCGACTTGTCTCCAAGGGGATATCGCTGCCTCGGGCACCACATGGTCCGTCTCCGGTGAGTCTAGATTTTCGAATCCGACGCAAAAATGATAGTTAATTGTAACGTTCAGGCCTCCTAATGCCGATGGAACACTCAAATTGCGTCGAGATTCAATACTTCGGCCTCCAGCCGACTTGTCTCCAAGGGTCTATTGCTGCCTCGGGCACCTTATGGTCGTTCTCCTGTGAGTCTAGATTTTCGAATCCGACGCAAAAATGATAGTTAATTGTATCGTTCAGGGCCTTGTAATGACGACGGAACACTCAAATTGCGTCAAGATTCAATACATCGGCCTGCAGCCGACTTGTCTCCAAGGGTCAATTGCTGCCTCGGGCACCACATGGTTCTTCTCCTGTGAGTCTAGATTTTTGAATCCGACGCAAAAATGATAGTTAATTGTAACGTTCATGGCCTCCTAATGCCGATGGAACACTCAAATTGCGTCGAGATTCAATACATCGGCCTCCAGCCGACTTGTCTCCAAGGGTCTGTTGCTGCCTCTGGCACCTTATGGTCGTTCTCTTGTAAGTATAAATTATCGAATCCGACGCAAAAATGATAGTTAATTCTAACGTTTAGGCCTCCTAATGACGATGGAACACTCAAATTGCGTCGAGATTCAATACATCGTCCTCCAGCCGACTTGTCTCCAAGGGTCTGTTGCTGCCTCGGGCACCTTATGGTAGTTCTCTTGTAAGTCTAGATTATCGAATCCGACGCAAAAATGATAGTTAATTGTAACGTTTAGGGCCTCCTAATGACGATGGAACTCTCAGATTGCGTCGAGATTCAATACATCGGCCTCCAGCCGACTTGTCTCCAAGGGTCTATTGCTGCCTCGGGCACCTTATGGTCGTTCTCCTGTGAGTCTCGATTTTCGACTCCGACGCAAAAATGATTGTTAATTGTAACGTTCAGGGCCTCCTAATGACGATGGAACACTCAAATTGCGTCGAGATTCAATACATCTTGTCTCCAAGGGTCTATTGCTGCTCGGGCACCACATGGTCCTTCTCCTGTGAGTCTAGATTTTCGAATCCGACGCAAAAATGACAGTTAATTGTAACGTTCAGGGCCTTGTAGTGACGATGGAACACTCAAATTGCGTCGAGATTCAATACATCGGCCTGCAGCCGACTAGTCTCCAAGGGTCTGTTGCTGCCCTCGGGCACCACATGGTCCTTTTCCTGTGAGTCTAGATTTTCGAATCCGACGCAAAAATGATAGTGAATTGTAACGTTTAGGGCCTCCTAATGACGATGGAACACTCAAATTGCGTCGAGATTCAATACATCGGCCTCCAGCCGACTTGTCTCCAAGGGTCTATTGCTGCCTCGGGCACCACATGGTCCTTCTCCTGTGAGTCTAGATTTTCGAATCCGACGCAAAAATGATAGTTAATTGTAACGTTCAGGGCCTTGTAGTGACGATGGAACACTCAAATTGCGTCGAGATTCAATACATCGGCCTGCAGCCGACTTGTCTCCAAAGGTCTGTTGCTGCCTCGGGCACCACATGGTCCTTCTCCTGTGAGTCTAGATTGTCGAATCCGACGCAAAAATGATTGTTAATTGTAACGTTCAGGGCCTCCTAATGACGATGGAACTCTCAAATTGCGTCGAGATTCAATACATCGGCCTCCAGCCGACTTGTCTCCAAGGGTCTATTGCTGCCTCGGGCACCACATGGTCCTTCTCCTGTGTGTCTAGATTTTCGAACCCGACGCAAAACTGATAGTGAATTGTAACGTTTAGGGCCTCCTAATGACGATGGAACACTCAAATTGCGTCGAGATTCAATACATCTTGTCTCCAAGGGTCTATTGCTGCCTCGGGCACCACATGGTCCTTCTCCTGTGAGTATAGATTTTCGAATCCGACGCAAAAATGATAGTTAATTGTAACGTTCAGGGCCTTGTAGTGACGATGGAACACTCAAATTGCGTCGAGATTCAATACATCGGCCTGCAGCCGACTAGTCTCCAAGGGTCTGTTGCTGCCTCGGGCACCACATGGTCCTTCTCCTGTGAGTCTAGATTTTCGAATCCGACGCAAAAATGATAGTGAATTGTAACGTTTAGGGCCTCCTAATGACGATGGAACACTCAAATTGCGTCGAGATTCAATACATCGGCCTCCAGCCGACTTGTCTCCAAGGGTCTATTGCTGCCTCGGGCACCACGTGGTCCTTCTCCTGTGGGTCCAGATTTTCGAATCCGACGCAAAAATGATAGTTAATTGTAACGTTCAGGGCCTTGTAGTGACGATGGAACACTCAAATTGCGTCGAGATTCAATACATCGGCCTGCAGCCGACTAGTCTCCAAGGGTCTGTTGCTGCCTCGGGCACCACATGGTCCTTCTCCTGTGAGTCTAGATTTTCGAATCCGACGCAAAAATGATTGTTAATTGTAACGTTCAGGGCCTCCTAATGACGATGGAACTCTCAAATTGCGTCGAGATTCAATACATCGGCCTCCAGCCGACTTGTCTCCAAGGGTCTGTTGTTGCCTCGGTCACCTTATGGTCGTTCTCTTGTAAGTCTAGATTATCGAATCCGACGCAAAAATGATAGTTAATTGTAACATTTAGGTCCTCCTAATGACGATGGAACTCTCAGATTGCGTCGAGATTCAATTCATCGGCCTCCAGCCGACTTGTCTCCAAGGGTCTATTGCTGCCTCGGGCACCTTATGGTCGTTCTCCTGTGAGTCTAGATTTTCGAATCCGACGCAAAAATGATTGTTAATTGTAACGTTCAGGGCCTCCTAATGACGATGGAACGCTCAAATTGCGTCGAGGCTCAATACATCGGCCTCCAGCCGACTTGTCTCCAAGGGGATATCGCTGCCTCGGGCACCACATGGTCCGTCTCCGACGAGTCTACATTTTCGAATCCGACGCAAAAATGATAGTTAATTGTAACGTTCAGGGCCTCCTAATGCCGATGGAACACTCAAATTGCGTCGAGATTCAATACATCGGCCTCCAGCCGACTTGTCTCCTAGGGTCTATTGCTGACTCGGGCACCTTATGGTCGTTCTCCTGTGAGTCTAGATTTTCGAATTCGACGCAAAAATGATAGTTAATTGTAACGTTCAGGGCCTTGTAATGACGATGGAACACTCAAATTGCGTCGAGATTCAATACATCGGCCTGCAGCAGCCTTGTCTCCAAGGGCCTATTGCTGCCTCGGGCACCACATGGTCCTTCTCCTGTGAGTCTAGATTTTCGAACCCGACGCAAAACTGATAGTGAATTGTAACGTTTAGGGCCTCCTAATGACGATGGAACACTCAAATTGCGTCGAGATTCAATACATCGGCCTCCAGCCGACTTGTCTCCAAGGGTCTATTGCTGCCTCGGGCACCACATGGTCCTTCTACTGTGAGTCTAGATTTGCGAATCCGACGCAAAAATGATAGTTAATTGTAACGTTCAGGGCCTTGTAGTGACGATGGAACACTCAAATTGCGTCGAGATTCAATACATCGGCCTGCAGCCGACTTGTCTCCTAGGGTCTGTTGCTGCCTCGGGCACCACATGGTCCTTCTCCTGTGAGTCTAGATTTTCGAATCCGACGCAAAAATGATTGTTAATTGTAACGTTCAGGGCCTCCTAATGACGATGGAACTCTCAAATTGCGTCGAGATTCAATACATCGGCCTCCAGCCGACTTGTCTCCAAGGGGATATCGCTGCCTCGGGCACCACATGGTCCGTCTCCGGTGAGTCTAGATTTTCGAATCCGACGCAAAAATGATAGTTAATTGTAACGTTCAGGGCCTCCTAATGCCGATGGAACACTCATATTGCGTCGAGATTCAATACATCGGCCTCCAGCCGACTTGTCTCCAAGGGTCTATTGCTGCCTCGGGCACCTTATGGTCGTTCTCCTGTGAGTCTAGATTTTCGAATCCGACCCAAAAATGATAGTTAATTGTAACGTTCAGGGCCTCCTAATGCCGATGGAACACTCATATTGCGTCGAGATTCAATACATCGGCCTCCAGCCGACTTGTCTCCAAGGGTCTATTGCTGCCTCGGGCACCTTATGGTCGTTCTCCTGTGAGTCTAGATTTTCGAATCCGACGCAAAAATGATAGTTAATTGTAACGTTCAGGGCCTCCTAATGACGATGGAACACTCAAATTGCGTCGAGATTCAATACATCGGCCTCCAGCCGACTTGTCTCCAAGGGTCTATTGCTTCCTCCGGCTCCTTATGGTCGTTCTCCTGTGAGTCTATATTTTCGAATCCGACGCAAAACATATAGTGAATTGTAACGTTTAGGGCCTCCTAATGACGATGGAACACTCAAATTGCGTCGAGATTCAATACATCGGCCTCCAGCCGACTTGTCTCCAAGGGTCTGTTGCTGCCTCGGGCACCTTATGGTCGTTCTCTTGTAAGTCTAGATTATCGAATCCGACGCAAAAATGATAGTTAATTGTAACGTTTAGGGCCTCCTAATGACGATTGAACTCTCAGATTGCGTCGAGATTCAATACATCGGCCTCCAGCCGACTTGTCTCCAAGGGTCTATTGCTGCCTCGGGCACCTTATGGTCGTTCACCTGTGGGTCTAGATTTTCGAATCCGACGCAAAAATGATTGTTAATTGTAACGTTCAGGGCCTCCTAATGACGATGGAACACTCAAATTGCGTCGAGATTCAATACATCTTGTCTCCAAGGGTCTATTGCTGCCTCGGGCACCACATGGTCCTTCTCCTGTGAGTCTAGATTTTCGAATCCGACGCAAAAATGATAGTTAATTGTAACGTTCAGGGCCTTGTAGTGACGATGGAACACTCAAATTGCGTCGAGATTCAATACATCGGCCTGCAGCCTACATGTCTCCAAGGGTCTGTTGCTGCCTCGGGCACCACATGGTCCTTCTCCTGTGAGTCTAGATTTTCGAATCCGACGCAAAAATAATAGTGAATTGTAACGTTCAGCGCCTCCTAATGACGATAGAAGACTCAAATTGCGTCGAGATTCAATACATCGACCTCCAGTCGACTTGTATCCAAGAGGATATTGCAGTCTCGGGCACCTCATGGTCGTTCTCTTGTAAGTCTAGATTTTCGAATCCGACGCAAAAATGATAGTTAATTGTAACGTTCAGGGCCTCCTAATGCCGATGGAACACTCAAATTGTGTCGAGATTCAATACATCGGCCTCCAGCCGACTTGTCTCCAAGGGTCTATTGCTGCCTCGGGCACCTTATGGTCGTTCTCCTGTGAGTCTAGATTTTCGAATCCGACGGAAAAATGATAGTTAATTGTAACGTTCAGGGCCTCCTAATGCCGATGGAACACTCAAATTGCGTCGAGATTCAATACATCGGCCTCCAGCCGACTTGTCTCCAAGGGTCTGTTGCTGCCTCTGGCACCTTATGGTCGTTCTCTTGTAAGTATAAATTATCGAATCCGACGCAAAAATGATAGTTAATTCTAACGTTTAGGGCCTCCTAATGACGATGGAACACTCAAATTGCGTCGAGATTCAATACATCGTCCTCCAGCCGACTTGTCTCCAAGGGTCTGTTGCTGCCTCGGGCACCTTATGGTAGTTCTCTTGTAAGTCTAGATTATCGAATCCGACGCAAAAATGATAGTTAATTGTAACGTTTAGGGCCTCCTAATGACGATGGAACTCTCAGATTGCGTCGAGATTCAATACATCGGCCTCCAGCCGACTTGTCTCCAAGGGTCTATTGCTGCCTCGGGCACCTTATGGTCGTTCTCCTGTGAGTCTCGATTTTCGACTCCGACGCAAAAATGATTGTTAATTGTAACGTTCAGGGCCTCCTAATGACGATGGAACACTCAAATTGCGTCGAGATTCAATACATCTTGTCTCCAAGGGTCTATTGCTGCCTCGGGCACCACATGGTCCTTCTCCTGTGAGTCTAGATTTTCGAATCCGACGCAAAAATGACAGTTAATTGTAACGTTCAGGGCCTTGTAGTGACGATGGAACACTCAAATTGCGTCGAGATTCAATACATCGGCCTGCAGCCGACTAGTCTCCAAGGGTCTGTTGCTGCCTCGGGCACCACATGGTCCTTTTCCTGTGAGTCTAGATTTTCGAATCCGACGCAAAAATGATAGTGAATTGTAACGTTTAGGGCCTCCTAATGACGATGGAACACTCAAATTGCGTCGAGATTCAATACATCGGCCTCCAGCCGACTTGTCTCCAAGGGTCTATTGCTGCCTCGGGCACCACATGGTCCTTCTCCTGTGAGTCTAGATTTTCGAATCCGACGCAAAAATGATAGTTAATTGTAACGTTCAGGGCCTTGTAGTGACGATGGAACACTCAAATTGCGTCGAGATTCAATACATCGGCCTGCAGCCGACTTGTCTCCAAAGGTCTGTTGCTGCCTCGGGCACCACATGGTCCTTCTCCTGTGAGTCTAGATTGTCGAATCCGACGCAAAAATGATTGTTAATTGTAACGTTCAGGGCCTCCTAATGACGATGGAACTCTCAAATTGCGTCGAGATTCAATACATCGGCCTCCAGCCGACTTGTCTCCAAGGGTCTATTGCTGCCTCGGGCACCACATGGTCCTTCTCCTGTGTGTCTAGATTTTCGAACCCGACGCAAAACTGATAGTGAATTGTAACGTTTAGGGCCTCCTAATGACGATGGAACACTCAAATTGCGTCGAGATTCAATACATCTTGTCTCCAAGGGTCTATTGCTGCCTCGGGCACCACATGGTCCTTCTCCTGTGAGTATAGATTTTCGAATCCGACGCAAAAATGATAGTTAATTGTAACGTTCAGGGCCTTGTAGTGACGATGGAACACTCAAATTGCGTCGAGATTCAATACATCGGCCTGCAGCCGACTAGTCTCCAAGGGTCTGTTGCTGCCTCGGGCACCACATGGTCCTTCTCCTGTGAGTCTAGATTTTCGAATCCGACGCAAAAATGATAGTGAATTGTAACGTTTAGGGCCTCCTAATGACGATGGAACACTCAAATTGCGTCGAGATTCAATACATCGGCCTCCAGCCGACTTGTCTCCAAGGGTCTATTGCTGCCTCGGGCACCACGTGGTCCTTCTCCTGTGGGTCCAGATTTTCGAATCCGACGCAAAAATGATAGTTAATTGTAACGTTCAGGGCCTTGTAGTGACGATGGAACACTCAAATTGCGTCGAGATTCAATACATCGGCCTGCAGCCGACTAGTCTCCAAGGGTCTGTTGCTGCCTCGGGCACCACATGGTCCTTCTCCTGTGAGTCTAGATTTTCGAATCCGACGCAAAAATGATTGTTAATTGTAACGTTCAGGGCCTCCTAATGACGATGGAACTCTCAAATTGCGTCGAGATTCAATACATCGGCCTCCAGCCGACTTGTCTCCAAGGGTCTGTTGTTGCCTCGGTCACCTTATGGTCGTTCTCTTGTAAGTCTAGATTATCGAATCCGACGCAAAAATGATAGTTAATTGTAACATTTAGGTCCTCCTAATGACGATGGAACTCTCAGATTGCGTCGAGATTCAATTCATCGGCCTCCAGCCGACTTGTCTCCAAGGGTCTATTGCTGCCTCGGGCACCTTATGGTCGTTCTCCTGTGAGTCTAGATTTTCGAATCCGACGCAAAAATGATTGTTAATTGTAACGTTCAGGGCCTCCTAATGACGATGGAACGCTCAAATTGCGTCGAGGCTCAATACATCGGCCTCCAGCCGACTTGTCTCCAAGGGGATATCGCTGCCTCGGGCACCACATGGTCCGTCTCCGACGAGTCTACATTTTCGAATCCGACGCAAAAATGATAGTTAATTGTAACGTTCAGGGCCTCCTAATGCCGATGGAACACTCAAATTGCGTCGAGATTCAATACATCGGCCTCCAGCCGACTTGTCTCCTAGGGTCTATTGCTGACTCGGGCACCTTATGGTCGTTCTCCTGTGAGTCTAGATTTTCGAATTCGACGCAAAAATGATAGTTAATTGTAACGTTCAGGGCCTTGTAATGACGATGGAACACTCAAATTGCGTCGAGATTCAATACATCGGCCTGCAGCAGCCTTGTCTCCAAGGGCCTATTGCTGCCTCGGGCACCACATGGTCCTTCTCCTGTGAGTCTAGATTTTCGAACCCGACGCAAAACTGATAGTGAATTGTAACGTTTAGGGCCTCCTAATGACGATGGAACACTCAAATTGCGTCGAGATTCAATACATCGGCCTCCAGCCGACTTGTCTCCAAGGGTCTATTGCTGCCTCGGGCACCACATGGTCCTTCTACTGTGAGTCTAGATTTGCGAATCCGACGCAAAAATGATAGTTAATTGTAACGTTCAGGGCCTTGTAGTGACGATGGAACACTCAAATTGCGTCGAGATTCAATACATCGGCCTGCAGCCGACTTGTCTCCTAGGGTCTGTTGCTGCCTCGGGCACCACATGGTCCTTCTCCTGTGAGTCTAGATTTTCGAATCCGACGCAAAAATGATTGTTAATTGTAACGTTCAGGGCCTCCTAATGACGATGGAACTCTCAAATTGCGTCGAGATTCAATACATCGGCCTCCAGCCGACTTGTCTCCAAGGGGATATCGCTGCCTCGGGCACCACATGGTCCGTCTCCGGTGAGTC